>NC_047113.1:86294481-86594481 GCF_902500255.1 Thalassophryne amazonica | reverse complement strand
TTTGTCATTGTGTTCCACTGACAGTGCACATTTTGGTTCTGTACATTTTGCGCTTTTGCACACCAGGACCACGTGCGCTTACACTAGGGGCGACAGCGTTTAGCTTGTTTTTGCACAGCACCAGGTACGGACCACATGGTCAGGATTGTTTTTGAACTATCTCACTGTTTTATGCAAGTTGACTGGCAACAATTTTGGATTGGATTGGAGTGGGATTAAAAGTTGTTTTGGACTGTTTGGAAACTCTTGACGTCAAAGGACCAGCGGCACACACCGAAATGTAAGTCCCTTTTCTCTTTTTTATAAATTAATAAAATATCAAATGACAACTATGACATCTATTTTAGGCGTAATATAAAACAAATAATGATTTTTTTTTCCATGTGTGCAATGGAAGAATATTTCATTCTGGGAAAGATGGAATGTTCTGTTCAATGAGATGTGTTTTCTTTAAAACAGCCATCAGAAGTTAAACGCACCATGTTGTCATGACAACATCCAGTTTAAGAGTCGATACACGACGTGTAAATCCCACTTATAAATCTGGTAATTCCCTCAAAACTCTTCATCTGTTTCTTGAACTGATAGTGAAACTGTTTCCTTATTTCTTTGGCAGAAACCTCTGGATTTTTTGTGTCAGAATTCGCTCCATTTGGATCAGCAAGGCTCTAGAACCTTTACGAGATGAAATACAAAAGTCAATCTCGTAAAGATGAGGTGAGTTGCTGCAGTTTGGAATCGTGAAATCTGTCAGAAAAAGTGAAAGTGATCTGTTGTATTTTTTTGCCAACTGTATAATTAGAATTTGACACTTTCAGATGAAGAAGCAACAAGTCAAGTGAGAGTCAAGTCTCAAAACTCGTGCATCACCTTGGTCCACCACGTTGCCATGGATACCGGACAGACGCGTACAACATGGCGAACAGGCGGCGCTTTGACAGTGTGATGTACGAGAGATTAAAGTACAGGGATGTTTTGAGAGGATGCAGTAGGAAAATCATGAAAACATTCAAGCACAAAAAGACAAATGTGTTACAGAAGGAAAGAATGTGAAATAAAACGTAATTTAAATTCCTCCTCAAATGAAGCAAGGCTTCTTTTATGATGAAAAAACTTGTTTCGTTACAGATGGAGGAGAGTTTCAAACGGATCATTCAGACCTCAGCAACCAGTCGTGGCAGCGAGATCACACTGAGCATCACTTTAAGGATCACAATGCTGACCGACAGCCTCGTGGTTACCGTGACAACTGCTCCCTGCAACAGGCGCCACATGAGGACCAGGAGGACATCAGCTATGTTACAACAGGTCAGAGTTCATCCAAGGTAATAACGATTTAGAGCTTTTGTGTGTGTGTGTGTGTGTGTGTGTGTGTGTGTGTGTGTGTGTGTGTGTGTGTGTGTGTGTGTGTGTGTGTGTGTGTGTGTGTGTGTGTGTGTGTGTGTGTGTGTGTGTGTGCGTGCCATATCTTCACAAAAACCTTGTGTATCAAAGTGCAACTTGATACACAAAATCACCCCAATAGCACTTCGGACAAGATCAGTGTTGGGTTTGTTTCAATTCTGATTATGCCCACTAGGGGGCAGAATCTCAGTCCTACTGGATTGCACTTTGCTCAGATCTTGCATAAGTTCAAAGGTCAGGTGCAGGTTAGTGTCATTGTTGACTTTGTTCATGGTTTACTTCATAAAATGTCAGAAGATATTTCTAATGTCCATTATGTTCTCACGGAGCTAACAGCGGCTTCATAACATTGGCGCTTGTGTCCGGCAGCGTTGCTCTGTGTGTCCATCCTTAAATGAGCACTGGGCGGACACACAGGTGGGGGCGCTGTTTTGCCACGTACGAATAACTTGCTGATCAGTGGTTGATATTCAAAATAAATATGAATTAAAACTTATCCTGGATCATGATCTGTTCAAAGTCTCATCAAACGTTCTGTGTCAAGACATACTTTTTGTCCATAACATGTCATTAAAATCTGTTCATGTGTTTTTGCAATATCCTGCTCACAAACACATAGGATGACCTTTTGTCTTTTGGGCACTAAAGGTTCATTTTCATCTTCATGAAATAGAGAAAAGCAGCACATTCCCGCAGTTTAGGAGCCAGTATGAGTGAATATTTTTACTTTATAAATTCATCTACATGCTGATTGATTTTCTGTTGCTCACCTGAATAACTGTGTTTACTCGTATCGCTTTAATTACTTGTTTTCTGTGTGAGGTTTTTTTAAACAGAAGAAACAATCGTGATTGTTGTTTCAGGAATGTCGACACCAAACGGCCACGCAGTGATGAATCCTGAATGACCACCAGCACAGAGAAGGAGCACTACAGGACTGTGCACAGATCAGAGGACCATGACAGACCCACACCCCCCCCAAACAGACCCTTAACCCCTCAACGGACCCATACTCTCCCCAACAGACTCTAACCCCTGATTTTCCAAGGTCATTTTCAAAAATCAGCAGCTTTATGTGGATTTATGTCCGTCTGTGATGGTGAATTGGACTGAAATGAACAGGACAGACTTTATATTTTTTCCGTGTGTGAATGAAACGTATGGACCACAGCTTTCAGCCAGTCAGTGGCCAGCATTAATGGATGGATTTAGACTTATGAGTAAATTACAAGAAACGTCTGCCAACAATCACATAACTTACCTGCAACTTATGTCCATCATGTGCAGGACGTATGAGTCACACGCTGGCATGCGTTGAAAATTTTCAGTGTGCCCAAAATTTTTTTAGGACGTACAGTAATGTTTAGAATAATAGTAGTGCTATGTGACCAAAAAGATTAATCCAGGTTTTGAGTATATTTCTTATTGTTACATGGGAAACAAGGTACCAGTACGTAGATTCAGTAGACTCACTGACTGAATGCCACACTACTATTATTGTGAACACCCCCTTTTCTACTTTTTTTACTAATAGCCCAACTTCATAGCCTTAAGAGTGTGCATATCATGAATGCTTGGTCTTGTTGGATTTGTGAGAATCTACTGAATCTACTGGTACCTTGTTTCCAATGTAACAATAAGAAATATACTCAAAACCTGGATTAATCTTTTTAGTCACATAGCACTACTATTATTCTGAACACTACTGTACATCAACGAGCTTCAATGCACTCTTAACTTATAAAAAAAAACTTACCCTTAACTTATTGAAATTATGCCAACATTTTTATGCGGTTGGCATACGCTGGCTAAATCGTCAACAGTGAGTTTTTGAAAGTTTTTAAAATGTGCATTGTGTGTGTGTGTGTGTGTGTGTGTGTGTGTGTGTGTGTGTGTGTGTGTGTGTGTGTGTGTGTGTGTGTATACACAATGCACGTTTTAAAAGGTTTCACTGCAAAGCAGCCTTAGGAACAATTAGCCTCCACCCCCAAACAAAAAACAGGTTATCGTCATTGACATTGATGAGGGATTTTACTGCCATAATTTTGGTTTAAGTATTTTATTTTGCATTATGCATATTTTGCATGGCATTTGGGAGGTATTTTTCTTCTCCACCTAGCATTCTGTAAACTTCGGCGGCCTTCGACCACAGCATACTCGCTACCTCGCGCTGACCCCGACACCCCCTTCCTACGAATGGTTTGTGCCGACACTGCACACTCAACCCGTGTGTTAGTCTCACTCATCACCGACTGAACAGTACCCCTAAAAATCGGTCCGCCCTGCCTTCACTGCACATGCATCATCAGCCGTGGTTCACATATTATCGCCTCGTTTCTGCTTCGAACTGCATTCCAGTCATCATCTATCTCAGAGACAGATATCTGAAGCTTTTGTACAACAATCATTTCTACATAAATTCAGTGTTATTTAATCATAAAAGACGGGGGAAGTGATCAGAGCACCACAGCTGCTCGAGCTGCTCGCTGATGCATTGACTGCGTGTCGGTCATTTCATAGCGTCACAGAGCTTCTCCTCATTTCTGCTTAAAATAGCCTCATTTCCGCTTAAAATTGACATTAGAATGATTTAAGAGGTTTTACCTTGTCATCTGATGGGTAATAATCCCATTAATCCAAAAAGATGAAATGACGCGTAGTGGAGGCGGGGCGGACCAATTTTTAGGGTCGGTCCGTTCAGTCTGTGATACCGGATAAGCGGTTGAAGATGAGTGAGTGAGTGCGTGACTATTAGTATTATTGTTATTTATTTATTTAGACATTGGCACTGCATTAGTTGGTCACCATGGACCCCACATCTAAATATATACACCACACACAGATCTGAAACACAGAAAAAAAAAGGATTATAATGAAACAAGAGAATAATAAAAACTTGTAATATTGCATCAAATGAGGGGAGAGGTTCTGTGTAATTATGATTCTTAGCATCTTAAATATTATCTGTACAGTGTGTTTATTCAGTCCTCTGTTTAAAATAAGTAGCTGATCCTGCGTAGAGGAAATCATTTCTAAAGTTAAAAACAGTATTATTTAGTGGAAACACACAATGAATAAATAAAAATAATGTTCAAATAATAAAAATCCAGCCTTCAACTTATCATGCAGTGAATCAATGAATATCTTAAATACATGAGTCCAGTTTTATGATGTAAGTCAAAGAAGCTTTATCCTTATTGTTGACGAAAGTAGAACAGCGACATCTGCCGGATGATAAAAATTACAGCAGGCAGTACACGTTAAAATTATGTTTTGGTAGCTTTGGAAAGGTCTTTGAGTTCACAGATATGGATTCAAAGCAGGTTTTTGCAGGCACTTGTAGCCAAGTCAAGAATTCAAAAGGACTACAAGAAGCAGAACATGAGGTCAGAAATTTCCGTGTTACAACACGTCGTCGGCTTCCACAGCTGCTTTGAAGATGATGACTTTGTGTTTGTTCTCTTGGATCTGTGCAGCAGCGGGTCCTTAGGAGACATCCTCAGGTTTCGTCAGACGGTGACTGAGGTTGAGGCTCGATATTTAATGATGCAGCTCTTCAAAGGTGTGAAGTATCTGCACAGTAACAAAGTGGTCCACAGAGACCTCACACCAGAAAATATGTTTTTCTGTGACCGTATGGAGTTCAAGATTGGAGATTTTGGCTTGTCCACAAGCATTGAATTTGAAGGTCAGCAGAGACACGGCAAGTGTGGAACGTACAACTTGATGGCACCTGAAGTCATTAGTGAGAAGGGCTACAGTTACCAAGTTGATGTCTGGTCACTTGGGTGCATATTGTACACCATGCTGGTGGCTCAGCCCCCTTTCCAAGCCTCATCTTTAAAGGAGACTTTGAAGCGCATCAGGAACAATGACTACACCATCCCCAGCCACATCAGTTCTGCAGCATCCTCTCTGTTAAACAGATGCTTCTTGCTGAACCTTCTGAGAGGCCCACAGTCACCAGACTGCAAACACACAGTTTCTTCACAGGCCGATAAATACCCTGAGGCCTGCACCCGACACCTTCATCATCATTAATGAAGGTCATCCAGAGGCTGCTGTTGGAGCCCGAAAGATTGTGACTGCTGGTATCCATGGTGCTGGTGGTTGGGTGAAGGACCTGTGCTATGGTGGCCGAGGTGATAATCCGTGAACCGCGGCTAATGACGTATGCACAGTGAAGGCAGGGCGGACACTGTCTGTCAAAAAGGTCACAAAACAATCACAATTTATGACCGCCCTCCCCAAGCCCTTCCTCCAAACCCCCGCCCCCAGACTTGTTCCCTACCTAAACCCCTCCCACCTGTGTCTACTTTTTTAATAGTGTTTTAGAATTTTTTAATTTCTGAATTAAAGAATAATAAAAAAATAAATGTATCTTTATTGTAATTATGGGAAGATTTTTTAATGTAGTAATTAAAGAAATAGTGGTTTATAATATCTACTAAAGTGGATTAGAAGTTTTTTGTGGTACACAGCACCAACTAGTGGACAGGAGGAACCTAGCAGTCAATGTGACTCTGATTTCAAAATGCTGCTCTTTGCAATCAGACATGTGGTGCCGTGACCTGTCAATCATCTATGTCCAATCAGATTTCAGTGGAGTCCAGAGCAACCCTGGCCTGTGCTCAAGCTCCACCCATTCGCCCTATTGAGATATCCCATAATCCCTTATGGGCCATAGTTGCTGTCGTGAAAACAACATAAAGAATCCACATGCAAATTGCAAATCAATCAATCAATCAATCAACTTTTTTCTTGTATAGCGCCAAATCACAACAAACAGTTGCCCCAAGGCGCTCCACATTGCAAGGCAAGGCCATACAATAATTATGAAACACAGTCTACGTCTAAAGCAACATAACCAAGGGATGGTCCAGGGTCACCCGATCCAGCCCTAACTATAAGCCTTAGCGAAAAGGAAAGTTTTAAGCCTAATCTTAAAAGTAGAGAGGGTATCTGTCTCCCTGATCTGAATTGGGAGCTGGTTCCACAGGAGAGGAGCCTGAAAGCTGAAGGCTCTGCCTCCCATTCTACTCTTACAAACCCTAGGAACTACAAGTAAGCCCGCAGTCTGAGAGCGAAGCGCTCTAATGGGGTAATATGGTACTACGAGGTCCCTAAGATAAGATGGGACCTGATTATTCAAAACCTTATAAGTAAGAAGAAGAATTTTAAATTCTATTCTAGCATTAACAGGAAGCCAATGAAGGGAGGCCAACACGGGTGAGATATGCTCTCTCCTGCTAGTCCCCGTCAGTACTCTAGCTGCAGCATTCTGAACCAACTGAAGGCTTTTTAGGGAACTTTTAGGACAACCTGATAATAATGAATTACAATAGTCCAGCCTAGAGGAAATAAATGCATGAATTAGTTTTTCAGCATCACTCTGAGACAAGACCTTTCTGATTTTAGAGATATTGCGTGAATGCAAAAAGGCAGTCCTACATATTTGTTTAATATGCGCTTTGAATGACATATCCTGATCAAAAATAACTCCAAGATTTCTCACAGTATTACTAGAGATCAGGGAAATGCCATCCAGAGTAACGATCTGGTTAGACACCATGCTTCTAAGATTTGTGGGGCCAAGTACAATAACTTCAGTTTTATCTGAGTTTAAAAGCAGGAAATTAGAGGTCATCCATGTCTTTATGTCTGTAAGACAATCCTGCAGTTTAGCTAATTGGTGCGTATCCTCTGGCTTCATGGATAGATAAAGCTGGGTATCATCTGCGTAACAATGAAAATTTAAGCAATACCGTCTAATAATACTGCCCAAGGGAAGCATGTATAAAGTGAATAAAATTGGTCCTAGCACAGAACCTTGTGGAACTCCATAATTAACTTTAGTCTGTGAAGAAGATTCCCCATTTACATGAACAAACTGTAATCTATTAGACAAATATGATTCAAACCACCGCAGCGCAATGCCTTTAATACCTATGACATGCTCTAATCTCTGTAATAAAATTTTATGGTCAACAATATCAAAAGCAGCACTGAGGTCCAACAGAACAAGCACAGAGATAAGTCCACTGTCCGAAGCCATAAGAAGATCATTTGTAACCTTCACTAATGCTGTTTCTGTACTATGATGAATTCTAAAACCTGACTGAAACTCTTCAAATAGACCATTCCTCTGCAGGTGATCAGTTAGCTGTTTTACAACTACCCTCTCAAGAATCTTTGAGAGAAAAGGAAGGTTGGAGATTGGCCTATAATTAGCTAAGATAGCTGGGTCAAGTGATGGCTTTTTAAGTAATGGTTTAATTACTGCCACCTTAAAGGCCTGTGGTACATAACCAACTAACAAAGATAGATTGATCATATTTAAGATTGAAGCATTAAATAATGGTAGGACTTCCTTGAGCAGCCTGGCAGGAATGGGGTCTAATAAGCCTGTTGATGGTTTGGATGAAGTAACTAATGAAAATAACTCAGACAGAACAATCGGAGAGAAAGAGTCTAACCAAATACCGGCATCACTGAAAGCAGCCAAAGATAACGATACATCTTTGGGATGGTTATGAGTAATTTTTTCTCTAATAGTCAAAATTTTGTTAGCAAAGAAAGTCATGAAGTCATTACTAGTTAAAGTTAATGGAATACTCAGCTCAATAGAGCTCTGACTCTTTGTCAGCCTGGCTACAGTGCTGAAAAGAAACCTGGGGTTGTTCTTATTTTCTTCAATTAGTGATGAGTAGAAAGATGTCCTAGCTTCACGAAGGGCTTTCTTATAGAGCAACAAACTCTTTTTTGCTACGAGTTTGTGAGTTATACCACGGAGTCAGACACTTCTGATTTAAAGCTCTCTTTTTCAGAGGAGCTACAGCATCCAAAGTTGTCTTCAATGAGGATGTAAAACTATTGACAAGATACTCTAACTCCCTTACAGAGTTTAGGTAGCTACTCTGCTCTGTGTTGGTATATGACATTAGAGAACATAAAGAAGGAATCATATCCTTAAACCTAGTTACAGCGCTTTCTGAAAGACTTCTAGTGTAATGAAACTTATTCCCCACTGCAGGGTAGTCCAAATGAACATTATACTACTAAAATGTAATTTTTTTTTATGCTTTTCATCACGTTTATAAGAGACTGCATGCATGAGACCCTGACAACTAAAATATATATTTCAAATAATCCGTGTCTGCTTTGTATGACATGAACAGGAAGTGATCGCAGCTCACAGCAAATCCCATTGAAAATAACGGAGGAACAACCTGTGCTTCTCGCATGCTTACATAAAACACTTGCAATAACAACGTCTAAAAACCCAGATAATAGATTCACCAGAGTTCTTCGAAGTTTTTTGGGATTTGAAACCTTAATAGGGCGAATGCCAGGAAGGAAGGAAGGAACATTTGACATTCCGTTTCACCGTGGACTCAAAATTTGACACTTCCTGTTTCAGTGTGAACTTGCCACTGAGTTCCCGTGAGATTCCATTCGGCCTTTTCAGGTTTCAAATCCCGCAAAACCTTGGAGAGGTCGCTGCGCTACGAGATCTCAGTAACATTGAGAACTGCATTGAGACGGTCTGATTGAGCTGCACTTTAACTGCTGCACACAGACAACACCATTAACATCGCAACATAAAACTATTTTTATATTGTACCTAAAACTCTCATGAATATATTCTCTGGGTTTATAGACGTTGTTATTGCGTTTGTTTTATGTAAACAAGTGAGAATCACAGGCTGTCTCTCCGTTATTTTCAATGGGAGCTGCTGTGAGCTACACTCGCTTCCTGATCATTTCGTTCTGGGGGAAAGTGAAGTTTACTCTTTAACGTCTTGATTATTGTTCTTTACAAAACTGTTTGTAAACTGTTTAGCAGGAGTAGTGGAAAAACTACAGAGGATCTTCAGACAGCACAAAATCCCAGTTTACTTTAAATCGGTTAACACCTTGAGACAGAAATTAGTTCACCCTAAGGACAAGATCCCTAGTTACAAACAGAGCAATGTAGTGTATTCTATCAGATGTCAGGAAAACTGTAACAAACACTACATAGGTGAGACTAAGCAACCTTTACACAAAAGGCTATACCAGCACCGCAGAGAGTTCGCCAGTGGACCTCAGTCTGCAGTTCATTTCCTTCTTAAATATGCTAACCACACGTTTGAGGACAAGGAAGTTAAAATATTAGCCAGAGAGAAGAAATGGTTTGAGAGAGGGGTCAAGGAGGCATTCTTTGTGAAACGTTTGAAACACAGCCTTAACCGGGGAGGGGGTCTGATACACGCTTTATCCCCTGTTTACAATGGGGTACTCAGGTCAAAGCAGTTTCAGTCTTTTGTTCATGGTAATGAGTCATTCACGTCATCATGAGAGTCATCAAGGGAGCCATCAGGAGAGGGTCCGTCCCATCATTAGGAGGGACAGCTGCCCTGTCATTAGGAGGGTGCTAACTAGAGCACAATAGGTGCTAATTAGAGCTATTGTTTAGTCACTAGCCTATAGCAGTCTGCCTTTCGTTAGGAGGGGTCTGGTTAGGTTTAAAACTCCAGCTTTTGTGACTTCTGATTATTCTTCTCTACAAGAGTCAAGACAGAAGTCAGACCACTAGAGCAAGAATTTTAGCTGAGGAAGCTTCTGCAATTTGAAGCGAAACGTCCTTGCGTCAAGCAACCCAGCCCAGTCGAAGATTCAAGCTTCTCTACTATGGAAACCATCTGGACAACTGAGAGCCTACACAGAAACACTGTTTGTCCTCTTTGTTACATACTAATATATATATAAGATGTCTGAAATTCGGTTTCTGTTTATTAAATTCCACGCAGAACATAGCAGACACGAATTATTTGTTAGAATTGTTTTAGCAAGTTTTCAGGGTATCATGCATGCAGTCTCTTATTAACGTGATGAAAAGCATTAAAAAATTACATTTTTGTAGTATAATATTCATTTACAATTGTCATCATGTGGATTCTCTATGTTGTTTTGACGGCAGTGACTCTCTGGCGCACAAGGGATTATGGGATACATGAAAACCCCGAATGGGATCTCGTCTGTCAATCCAGGAAGTGTTGATCCAGGAAGTGTTTGGCATTGCCTGTTTCACTGAGGAAAATTTGGCACTTCCAGTGGCCAAGATGGTGGCTTGAGCCAAAGTGGTAGAGATGCCGCGCACCTTTAAGTCAATACCTTTAAGTCAATATATACTTATTATCTTAAGTCAATAAAAGATGGACTTTTCTACTTGCTTTTTAATCAAACGTGGACCCAAATGAGTCAACGCTGTATCAGAGGAAGTTTTTCCACACGAGGAGGTACGAAGCGGACGCACGGAAGACCTAGCACCGTGAAGCTAACTGTGGCTGAGCACGACTACACTCGGAACATGCAAAGTTTTGAAGAAGACTTTCCAGTCCGGTAACACTGTCTAAATCACCGGCTATGAAGAAGAAGGCGCATGAGGTGGAGGTAAATGGTAAATGGACTGCATTTATATAGCGCTTTTCCATCTGCATCAGACTTTAGACATCAGCCTGATCAGACATCAGGCTTTACAATTATGCCTCACATTTACTACACACCGGGAGCAATAGGGGATTAAAGGCCTTGCCCAACAGTCCTTAGTGATTTTCCAGTCAGGTGGGGATTTGAACCCATGATCTTCTGGACTCAAGCCCAACACCTTAACCACTGGACCATCACCTCCCCCTAGGGAATGATCTAGTGAGGTGAGCCCTTCTTTTATAAACCAGATGCATGCTCAATTTGAAGCTGTAAAAGCTCTAATTAATGCAAGATGTGACTCACTCGAGTGCAAAATAACTACCATGGAGGTCAAAATTGAAAGTGTAGTTACTGACTTGGGTGTAGAAAACACATTGTCGCTCACATGGAGCACCGTTTGAGGACAGCACTAAGAAGATTGGATGAACAGGAGTCACATTCAAGAAGAATGAACCTGAGACTGATCAACTTACCAGAGTCGGACCAGGAGGATGTGTGTGAGAAAATCAGCAACATTTGTCAGCAGGTTGCACCAGAGTCCAGATAGCTCAAAACGTGGATGTTGCCCACCATCTGGGGGCAAAGCGGAGGCCTGCTGGTGGCCCGGTCCGCCCCAGAGCGGTCATTGTACAGTTCTCCCAGCGCTGCTACAGGGACGCTGTGTGGAAAGCAGCTAAACGGTCTACATACCTGGAACAGCACGAACTGCAGTTCAAACAGGACTTCTCCAAATGGGATCGAGAGCAGAGAAAGAAACTGTGGCCCCTGGTCCAGAAGGCTCACACTGATGGAGACATTGCATTCTTTATTGGGGCTTGAGTCTTTATCCAGGGTAAAGGAGAAATCCTTCTACCAGAAGATGGAGATGGAGTGCATTACCCACTTCCATTGTAACTGCAACTCAAAGGTGGGATTCACCTCCCTTGGTTCTTTAAAATAACATCAAAAAGCTGTCTTGTAAGAACTATTTAGAGGATCTTTGAGACAAAACATGAACTGTAAAGGTGTCGCAGGTGACCTTTTCTTTAAGTATCTAGTACTATTTTCTCTTAAAAGGTTATCTCATCTTCATTTATCTATTCTTTCTTTTTCTTCTCTTTCCTTCCTCCTTCTTTCTTCCTTCTTTTTCTTATGCCTTTGTCTAAGTTTCACTAAACACTAGGGGATTAAGAAATAATTTAAAGTGTAAAGCCTTATTTCTATATGCTAAGCAGCTGAAAACTGATTCTGTATTTTTTTTCAAGAAACTCGTTCGCGTGCTGAAGACAAAAACGTTTGGCAGTCACAATGGGGTAATGAAATATGGCTTTCTCATGGGTCTGAACTTTCCGCAGGTGTATCTTGCATGAAACTTAATTTCATGGGGGATATTTTACATTCAGTGTGTGATAGTTGTGGCCATTGTATTTGTTTAATTTTAGAGTTAAAGGGCAAAAAAGTATTCTTGGCTAATATTTATGGTTATAATTTAAACCAGATAATGACAACTTTATGGAAAGACTGGACAGTAAACTCACAATCTTACTTGAAATGTTTCCCAATGCTTACCTTATAACTGGCAGAGACTTCAATGTTGTTATGAATGAAACATTTGATAGATGGCCTTCGGGGAAAATCTCAACCAAAAAGTCTTCTTTAAAGCAACTAATGGAAAGTATGATTTAACTGATGTGTGGAGAGATAAGTACCCTAATAATAGACTCTACACTTGGAGGAATAAAAGCGGCTCCAGACAGTCACGACTAGACTATTGGCTGGTCTCTAAATCACTGTGTAATGACAGTATCTTAATCAATGCTTTACCAACTCCTTTAACTGACCATAAGACAATAACAGTTGAGATCAACTTCTCTCCGGACATTAGTAAATCAAAAAGCTTCTCCTTATTGGAAGATGAAAAGCTCTCACTTAAAGCATAGCACTGTAAGACAAGAATTAGACAGATTGATTAGGTTTTTCTGGGGTGGTGGACAAGTGGTTAATGCGCTTGGTTTCAGTTCAGAAGGTTCCGGGTTCAAATCCCACCCCTGCCACATTTCTCCATGTAATGTGGAGTTGTGTCAGGAAGGGCATCCGGCGTAAAACCCGTGCCAATTCAACATGCAGATCCACCTTGGATTTGCTGTGGCGACCCCAAGTGCAAACAAGGGAGCAGCCGAAGGGATTAGGTTTTCTGGAATAAAGCCCAACTTGAGGAATCATATGGAAAGAACTGGTAAATTCTTAAATTTGAAACAGGTAAATATCTTCAACACTATGGGAAGGATTTAGCTAATTCTAGATGCAAAACTGAAACTGAGGTTATTTTAGAAATTACCTCCATATCATGCAGACAACCTGATACTCTCTACTGAAGAAAAATTACAACAAACTGTGAACTTCAGAACAAATTAGATGAAATATATAAGTTTAAAAACAGAGGGTGCCTTTGTTCATTCTAGACGAATATCATTCAGTATTTTTTAATTGGAGAGATCTCACACTAAGTACAATACTATGCTTGAGTTAAGAATTCATGGTGCTGTCACTGATGATAAGAGAAGCAAATCTCAGTTTTGCCTTGAATACTTTTCCTCTTTATAGAAAAGTAGGTTTAATAATCTCGACACTACAAACACTATAAATGATTAGGAAATATTATGTGATACTCCTGTCACACATAAAAAAGTATTAAGTGCAATATCTCATCTTAAAAGTAACTGTTCACCCGGTGTTGATGGTATTACTTCAGAATTTTATCGTGACTTTGCTGAGCTTTTGGCTCCTTTTCTCTTTAAAGTGTTTTCAGAAAGCATCTCAAACAATGTTCTCCCGGTTACTTGCGTTTAATTACATTAATACCCAAACCAAAAAAGATTTCCGTTCCATTGACTGGAGACCAATTACGTTACTCAATAATAATTCAGTTATTGATGAAAATCAGTCAGGCTTTATGAGAAATAAACATATTTTTAATAACATTAGATTAATCCTTGATCTTACAGATGGCGCTTTTTTGATGAATGAAGATAGCTTTATTTTATTCTTGGACTTTTGCGAAGCCTTTGATACAGTTGAACATCTGTTTATCTATCACAGTCTTCATGGGTTTGGTTTTGGGCCTTTCTTTTGTGATGCTCTGAAAATTCTTTAAGCTGGAGGAAACAGTTCAGTAAAGCTAAGTGACGGGACAACAGAGATTTAACTTGGAAAGAGGGGTCAGACAAGGGTGTCCAGTATCCGTTTATTTATTCTTAATTACAGCTCAAATGTTTTGTCACCATATAAAATCTGGTAGGTTGGAAGGCATCTCTATTGCAGATAGAAACATTTTGTTAAGTCAACTGGCAGATGATACAGCCATTTTTTTGAAAGATGCATTGCAGGTTAAGCCTGCAATCAATCTGATAGACACCTTTTCAAATGCGTCAGGTTTACACCTCAGCCTAAAAAAATGTGAGTTATTTTCCTTAAGAAGTTATGATATAACATCTACTGATAACATACAGGTAAAAAGTAAGGTCAATTATTTGGGTGTGGTCATAACAAAAAATCAGCAAGAGAGATGCCTTCTAAACTTTGAACTGAGAATTAGGAAAGCACAAAACAAGTTTAATCTCTGCCTGCGAAGAGAACTGTCTTTAAAAGGTCGGGCCCTTCTATCCAAAGCTGAAGGAATCTCCAGATTAGTCTATGCTGCTTCTTCACTTGCCTTGGACTCTAAAATGTTAAAAACAGTTGATCAAATGCTTTTTTAATTTTTTGTGGAAAAAACGTACAGATTACATTCGTAATTCTGTTGTTATTAATACCTGTAAGAATGGGGGTCTTAACGAGTTCTCCACCTTAAATTCTGTCTTTAAGATTAACTGGTTGAAATACTTTATCAAAAAAATGATTAATCTTTATGGAATTTTATACCTAACATGTTTTCAATCAAATTGGTGGACTCCCATTCTTGCTAGTCTGCAACTACCAAATAAACAAGATACCCCTGAAATTGTCAGAATACCATAAACAAGCATTGTTGTCATGGAAACTGGTCTATAAACACAACTTCTGTCCTCACCATTATTCAAAAAGTTTATTTCTACAAAACTGGTTTGACAAAAATATCTTTTCAGTTTCACAACTAATCACTACCAATGGACACTTATTGAGTCATCAAGAATTCATAAGAAAATTTTCATTTTCTGTCTCTTTAAAGGATTTTAATGAGGTTACTAAAGCTAGCCCAGCTGGAGTGATGATGTTATGCAGAAATGTCTCTCCTGCAGCCATTGTCTCTGTTGTCAATCCATGCGAAATTTACTGTGGGAAAATATGCTTTGTATCTCACAGGAATGGCAACAGAGCAACACTTGCATTACTTCAGATAGATACAGTAACAAAGCCTTATGTAATTTATACTGGAATACATTTGTTGTTGACCTTCCATGAGAAAAGATCTGGTTACTCCCCCCAAAATATTTGGTTACAAATAAAATCAAAGAGATCTCCTTTAAAAATTCTCCATAAAATTCATCCTGTGAAACATTTTATGCTTAAATTCAAAAAGGATATTGACATTAATGGTTGCTTTTGTTCTGCTCAGACTGAAATGGTTCCCCACTTATTCTGGTCCTGCACCTACACAAAAACGTTTTGGCAAGATTGTGCTAGATTTTTGTGCAACAAAATAAATGGGAATTTCTGTTTGAAATACAAACATATTATATTAGGTGTGTTTACTTTCAATTGTCTCTTCTGAAAATCAAAAGGCTTTAACAACTATTAATATCTGCAATGCTTTTTCACTGATTGACAGTGAGTGACAGGCTGATATGGACTAGTTGTGCATTATATATTGAAAGACAACTTAAGATAATGCACTTGTGTTGCAAATTGCGTTTTTTCTATACAGCCTAGTTACGTTTGAGTTATTGTGAATAATATGCCTTTTCTCAAGTGTGAGTGTGACAACCATGGAACTATAGACCTGGAATGGACGCGCCTCAATCTGTTAGTGTCGCTCAGGACAGGAAGGCGTCATTACTAAGGGTGGAGATGTGCAGATCATCAATAATAACTTTTTTTTTGCACTAGCGTCGCTATTTCTGAACGGATTTTAATAAATGTAGGCTTGTTTTAAAGCCCTTTGAAAGCTCTTTCCAATGAACCTATACATGTGTGGGTGAAAAAAAAAAACAACTTTTATGTAAAATGCAGAAATTTGGGGAAATTATGACAAACTGTGCTACTTTTCTCGCTCTATTGTCGCTATTTGTTAACAGATTTTAATAAAAGTAGGCTTGTTTTAAAGCCCTTTAATTGCTCTTTCTAGTGAACCCATACATGCATGGTTAGGAAAAAATGTTTTATGTAAAGTGTGGAAATTTGGGGAAAATATGCCATTCTGTTAATTTACTGTGATGTTTTTTTTTTTCCTGTCATCATAATTCTCGATGGATTTTTATAAATGAGGCCTTAAGTTGTATTCAAGCTGATTAAAAGCTCTAATGAACTCATACTGGATAAAAAATCCTTATGTATTAAAATATAAATCTGAAGTATGCCTTGCCATTGTGCTCATTTACCATGTACATATCATATTAAACAACAACTGCAAGTATATATATAAATATATTTAAATATTTTTGTTTCTGTATCGGCATGCATGTAGCTTAATGAAAAGAACTTATGGCGTTGAGTCAAGGGCCTTTCACACTGAAAGCTTCAGCGCTACGCTTTAAAGCTTCTCAACGCATCTCATTGAAAATAATGCTTTTTAGACCGATTTTTGACGCTTCTGACGCGTTCAGTGTGAAAGGCCCTTCAGTCTCAGTATATTGCTGCCTTTTCCCCCTCATTTCGCTTCTGTTTAACAGGTGTCTTAACTGGCTCAAGGCGGTCTCTCCACCCTTAGTAATGGCCGCCGTGCGGCACCCTGCTAATCTCAAAGAGCTCTTATTTTGAAAAGCCAGACGTCGTAGTATCCGTTTTGTTTTTTGAGGCGAGCTTGACGAGCGGCGCTCTGAGCACTGGGTGGTTCAGTGACAACAAGTGAAGGAGCGCTAGAGCAGCAGCGGCGCCAGGACGGTGATAGCCGGTAAATAACGTTTTATTCACACCGATTTATGGCTCTCTGCTGTCTGCGTGTCAGCACACGGCAGCGGCAGGCCACCACGGACCTTTTCCTTCTCGGTTTTCCTACCGTTTTTGTCAAGGTGTTAGCTTTAAAGACTCCAGCTCACATACGTTTTGTGGGAGTGATTTCTGGAAGAGCACTCGAGTGCACTCTTCCGCCGAAACGCAGGTCTTAGCAAAGTTATTACACGTTTATAACTCAAAGAGGTTCTGGCATTCCCACTAGAGGGAATTGTAATTACTTAAAGCAGCTAGAAGTGACAGGCTTCTTAAAAACACACATTTTCCATAAGGCCCTGGGTACAGGTACGGACCGTATCTACAGAGACCGTTCCAAAGATGCAGAGGGTATTCCCCAGGAAAGATTTGAGAAAATATCATGTCTGTTTAGAATTGAATAGGCTCTATCAGATGGCAAAACAGATGAGTAACGTTGAACATTATTATCACTTACTGAGGCGTTGCTGGGTCGGTAGCATAGATTTACATTTACGCTACCTGGCTATACCTGCCCGCAGTAGCATAAACTGATGATGTCATAGCGCGCAGCCCAAGAACTGTCCGCAGAGGAACACACAATGGACCCTACCTTTAGCAGTCCTGCAGAAGATACGGATGTATGTATCCTTAGCCACTTCGTTCCCATAAACGCTGAGGTAATGCATTGTCATTTTTCGCTCTACACATGTGCACTCCTTTGGCTCTTTTGCTTGCATGTGGTGGTTACTCAGCAGATCTGGACTGGAGTCTTTGAAGTTCAAAGAGACTTAATGATTAACTTTGTAAACATTGTGTGGTGGCGGCCGCTGCTGCACTATTATTACCGGTGTCGCAGACCAAACTAGTGTGCCTTGATTAGAGAGAGTGGCGACATGCCAAGTCAAAAAAATCGGTCACGTGATTCATGGTGCCATCTTGGGTTCAACATAGTATTCACTGTTAATGTGTCTGAATGTAAATACAGCTATTTTATTTATTTATTCGCTGAAAATGACGGGTTGTTGTGCATTTGGAGGCACAAATCGACACAATAAGGGCTTCAAGATGTACACAGTCCCTTCAGATCCACAGAAGAAAAATTTAGGAAAATAAAGTCAGCTGTGTGGGATGGAAGCGACTTCATCATCAAAGCTTTGAGAGGTAAATTTATTGTTCAGTCCCATGTACAGTAAAACTCACCTAAACCAGCATAATATAAACCAGATATTCACAGTCACCGGACAAAAAGGTCCGAAAGTTTTTGTATTGTTTTCCATGTAATAAACATCGTTTTTAACTGATTTTGTACAACAGATTTTCACTCACATCTGATAAAATGTCCTGTCCGATCGCAATGTATTTCCATTAAACCCCTCACATGCGGGACTGGAGACATTTACATGATTAAAAGTCGGACCATTTTTTAGACACAGCAAAAGGCTGTGATTTCACACTTTGCTGCTTTCAATCCTTCGTCTCTCTCTCTCTCTCTCTCTCTCACACACACACACACACACACACACACATCTTCAACCGCTTAGTCCAATTGAGCCTATCCCAGCAGTCATAGAGCACGAGGCAGGGTACACCCAGGACAGGATGCCAGTCTGCCACAAACAGACAAACAAACAGTCACACCCACACGCACACTGACAGACAATTTAAAGATTCCAGTCCTCCTAACCCGCATGTCTTTGGATGTGGGAGGAAACCGGAGCACCCGGAGGAAACCCACGCAAACACGGGTAGAACATGCAAACTCCACACAGAAAGGCCACAGGCAGGAATTGAACTCATGACCCTCTCTAGTGCTAACCACTAAGCCACCGTGCTGCCCCCTTCGCCTCTCATCATATTTTAATAGTTTTTACATTGCGCATGCAGATAACATTTTGATAATGGATCAAAAACATTTGGCAGAAAAAAAAATTCAGAGGAAATTTTGACCCTGTTATTAATGAGGCACACATCCCGATGCAGATGATCAGCACCTCCTGACTGTAACTAATCAATTATATACATCTCGCTCACATCAGATAAAATGCACCGTCAGATCACAATGTATTTCCACTAAAAACCCCGAGCAGCCTGGACGTGCAGAGGTTAAATTAAAGTTCAGCTCTGAAACTCACTGATTTGTGGAAAGAGGAACTGGGGTGATTTCTGTGATTAAAAGTCAGACCGTTTATTTTATCAAACTGTGTTGAGCCTGGGACCTGAAGCCTGACGTGCACCTGGTAAATCAGACACAAAAGGCTGTGATTTGATACTTTTCTGCTTTTAATCCTTCGTCTCCCATCATATCCATCCATTCTGATCCATTTATCAGTGCGCACACAAATAAATGGATCAGAAAAGTCTGCGCATTTACAGCACAAAGTCGGTAAAAGAGGAAAATGCACAGCTTACCTTTAATTTGGAGGTGATGACTGTAGAAAGAAAAGCTTATTGAGGGTCATAATAGTCTAGAATAAAGCAAAATCCAGAGATGGAGAACTTTAAAACTCTCACGCACGTCATTGCATGATACGGAGTTACAGAGCAGCATCTGCATAAATCAGGCTTTAAATTAATTAAATAAATCATCATAAATTGTAAATTTGATAGCTTAACTATTTTTATATTTGTTTTGATAGTACCTGTACCTGGATGTGTTGCTCAGTGTGGTTAAATGATTTAAAAAAAATGTTGAAAACACAAAAACGTTCATTCAGTAGTTCAGCACAGTTGAACCCAAAATGGCGCCGTGTTCTGAGTTGACGCCACTCTGTCTAATCAAGGCACTCTACCCCAAACGCCTCCCCCCCCCACCCCCAAAAAAAGTTCCACCTTGCTTCACTGCGCATGCCTCATTTCAGACCACAGCAGCACGTCTGAGGCAGAGTCTCTTCACCCAAAGCATTCAAATGGATTAATGGGATTATTAACCATCAGATGATAAAGGTAAAACCTCTTAAATCATTCTAAAGTCAGTTTTAAGCAGTAACTCGGCAAAATTCCGTGATGCTTTGAAATGACCAACATGCAGTGAACGCAGCAGCAGCAGCTCCTCTGGCTGTGGTGCTCTGATCGCTTCATCTGTCTTTTATGATTAAATAATGCTGAATTTATGTGGAAATGATTGTTGTACAAAAGCTTCAGATATCTGTCGCTAAGATAGTTGATGACTGGAGTGCAGTTTTAAGCAGAAACGAGGTGATCATCTGTGAACTGTGGCTAATGACGCATGCACAGTGAAGCAAGGCGGACCGATTTTTACAGGGGGACCGTTCGGTCTGTGACACGCGTTATAGCTGTTCTCTATGAAACATGCGTTGACATTTATTTGATCATCATACGCATTGATTTCGAAACGAGCCTGCAAGAAAATTTTGTACGGGCTACATTCATCAGTTCTGTAAGTTTTTCTTGATGAAATAGTTCATCGTGTGCATCTGACACTGCTCTGGCCTCGTTCTGTTTCATAAGGGCAGCGCGATAATGGGCAGTGCTCAGTGCTGCCGTGGTGATGGCCTTGCGTGTGATTAGGGATGGGTATTGATAAGATTTTATCGATATTGATGCCATTATCGATTCTGCTTATCGATCCGATTCCTTATCGATTCCCCTATCGATACCGCTTGTGAATTTTCTGTCTACTAAAAGTAGGCTTTACAGGTTTTCTATGTCAACAACATTTTATTGAGTCTTAAAGTAAATAAATATGAAATTGGTCACTGGATCCTTGATCTGTGGATATAAATAAAAATAAACAAATTCTGTAGTTTTTGTCCAAAGCATTTCTTTTCAGACATTTTGGCATGAATGTCTCTCCATACCACTGAGCTGAGCTCAGCCGGCTGCTGCATGTGAGCACAGGACGTCTCATTTTGGGAGGAAAAAACATTTTGATCAATTGCAGTTTGTTTGTATTACAATGTTTGGAAAGAGGTGTCATTTGATTTAAACAATGTTTCACTTTGAATTTATTAATTATGACTGGACTCTATCGTTCTACTTGACACGGCAGAGAGCCGCAGCGTTTGGAGCTGTATGAACAGAATGGAGGACGTTTCTCGTTTCTTTTTTGAAACAAGACAGGAGTCCCAGTTAGTGACTTTAATCTGCGCAAAAGTGACTCACGATTGACATATTCAGGGATGAAAGGGGTGAAAACAAAAAAAAAGTTGTAACCCAGAATTACCCCCCAACACCACCTGCACAAAATGTTTGAATTCTAGAAGCTCTGAAATGCAATCTGGCGCTATTCCAGACAATAAACTGCAGTGAGTGCAGGATGCAACAGTTTTCTAGTTTGGCAGATAGTTCTGGAGGAAATCACTGAATAAATTAACATATTGAAAACAGTTTTTATTTCTACATTTATTTATTTATGTTCATTGCTATTGTTAATTTTTGGGGTTTTAGTGGGGAAAAATTAAAATAAAGTGAAATAAAACAAAGAACCATGAAGCAGTGCGTCGGATCAATGCTTCATTGCTCCAAGCTTCAAAGAAGAGCCGCGCTTCAGAAACGGTTGATTACAGACCTTGCAGGGGTTAGGTAATCAACGTAGACGCATGATCATTTTCCTGACAAACACCCCCAAAAACAACGGACACTCTGAAGTACAGATAAGGGAATCGTTAAGCAAAAAGCTATTAATGTTGGTGGATCGAATCGTTTCTTAACAATACCCGAAAAGAACTGGTTCTCGATACCCAACTCTATGTGTGATAGGCCCTTATTACTGGCCAGTCAGGTACAGCTTTATGCAAAAAATAAAAACGTTTTTATCATTGCTTTGGCCGTTTTCATCCTGCTCACACAGACAGCACAGGTGCATAGCCTTAGAAACGAGGGGTCAAAAGCGCAGGCCCACTTTTGAAGATATTTTTATGATTTTTTTTCCCATACAGTAAGAATAACAATAGTAATAATAATAAGAAAAAAATGTATCAAATATTTATTAACCAGCACAATCTTCATAATAAATCCACTCTAATCTAATAAAAATACTTATAATATATATTTTAGTAAATGCTTTAAATTAAATAATGAATCATATTAAATCTCCCAAATAACAATAGGTAAGTTTTGAAGACATTTTAAATATATATATTTTTACATACAATAAGAATAACAACAATAGTAATGAATAATAAGAAAATGAAATGATATAACAATACTAGTATTATTTTGTTAATTAATGAAATCCTCATAAATAAATCCCCTCAATGTAATAAAATACTTAAAACATATATTTTAATAAATGTTTTAAATTAAATAATGAAGTATATTAAATCTCTGAAATAACAATACCTAAGTGTTTTAGTCACTTTCTTTAGTCGTAATATTTATAAAATAGGAGTTGATTAGTATTTTATTATTTATTGCTATTATTATTGTTAGTATATTAATATTTCCTTCGAGCACTTATGAATGAATGAATGAATGAATGAATGAATGAATTAATTTATTTATCCGGCACACAGCTGAGCAACAACAAAGGCAATAACAAAACATAAAAGAAACAATGTACAAAGAACCCGTGTGGCCGAAAGGGCGAAGGCAGAAGCAAGGCTTATAAGCATCCTCCCATTATACCATTAAAAATAAAGAATATGTATCTCTCTCTCTCTCTCTCTCTCTCTCTCTCTCTCTCTCTCTCTCTCTCTCTCTCTCTCTCTCTCTCTCTATATATATATATATATATATAAAATTATGGAATCACCGGCCTCGGAGGATGTTCATTCAGTTGTTTAATTTTGTAGAAAAAAAGCAGATCACAGACATGACACAAAACTAAAGTCATTTCAAATGGCAACTTTCTGGCTTTAAGAAACACTATAAGAAATCAAGAAAAAAAAATTGTGGCAGTCAGTAACGGTTACTTTTTTAGACCAAACAGAGGGAAAAAAATATGGACTAACTCAATTCTGAGGAATAAATTATGGAATCACCCTGTAAATTTTCATCCCCAAAACTAACACCTGCATCAAATCAGATCTGCTCGTTAGTCTGCATCTAAAAAGGAGTGATCACACCTTGGAGAGCTGTTGCACCAAGTGGACTGACATGAATCATGGCTCCAACACGAGAGATGTCAATTGAAACAAAGGAGAGGATTATCAAACTCTTAAAAGAGGATAAATCATCACACAGTGTTGCAAAAGATGTTGGTTGTTCACAGTCAGTTGTGTCTAAACTCTGGACCAAATACAAACAACATGGGAAGGTTGTTAAAGGCAAACATACTGGTAGACCAAGGATGACATCAAAGCGTCAAGACAGAAAACTTAAAGCAATATGTCTCAAAAATCGAAAATGCACAACAAAACAAATGAGGAACAAATGGGAGGAAACTGGAGTCAACGTCTGTGACTAAACTGTAAGAAACCGCCTGAAGGAAATGGGATTTACATACAGAAAAGCTAAACGAAAGCCATCATTAACACGTAAACAGAAAAAAACAAGGTTACAATGAGCTAAGGAAAAGCAATCATGGACTGTGGATGACTGGATGAAAGTCATATTCAGTGATGAATCTCGAATCTGCATTGGGCAAGGTGATGATGCTGGAACTTTTGTTTGGTGCCATTCCAATGAGATTTATAAAGATGACTGCTTGAAGAGCCCTTGTAAATTTCCACAGTGATTGATGATATGGGGCTGCATGTCAGGTAAAGGCACTGGGGAGATGGCTGTCATTACATCATCAATAAATGCACAAGTTTACATTGATATTTTGACACTTTCTTATCCCATCAATTGAAAGGATGTTTGGGGATGATGAAATCATTTTTCAAGATGATATTGCATCTTGCCATAGAGCAAAAACTGTGAAAACATTCCTTGCAAAAAGACACATAGGGTCAATGTCATGGCCTGCAAATAGTCCGGATCTTAATCCAATTGAAAATCTTTGGTGGAAGTTGAAGAAAATGGTCCATGACAAGGCTCCAACCTGCAAAGCTGATCTGGCAACAGCAGTCAGAGAAAGTTGGAGCCAGATTGATGAAGAGTACTGTTTGTCACTCATTAAGTCCATGCCTCAGAGACTGCAAGCTGTTATAAAAGCCAGAGGTGGTGCAACAAAATACTAGTGATGTGTTGGAGCGTTTTTGTTTTTCATGATTCCAAGTCTGTCCGGTGGTGAGCATCTAACAGAGCTCTAGTAGATATTGCTAGGGAAGCAAGACTGCTAAAAAAACAGAAACACATTGTTACTACATGGGTCTGGAATTGTAGGGTGTGGATTAGAGTGAAAGAAGGAACAAATGGTATACAAATCAAAAACATGGAGGACCTTACAAAATACAGACCTGAATAGACAATCAAATATGACATCTGTTGGTAATTTGACCAACAAAAAATCATATCAAACATGGAAACAGATGATAAAATATATGACAGACACTAATATTGATAAAAGTATATTTGACTTAAAAACGATTGGTTGTGAGTATTATACAGAAGAACAGATAAATAGTGAAAAAATTTCAGAAGATACCGTCACTCATACATATAAACAGCCGAAGCTTGTATTGTAAAATGTCACAAATAAAAGATTATTTAAATAGTTTAAAAATAGATTTAGTATTGTTGCAGTCACTTGGCTTAAAGATGATCTCATGGCTGATGTTCAAATGGAGGGATATGAGCTGTATTTTGTAAACAGAAGAGATAAAAAAGGCGGAGGTATTGCTCTGTACATATAAACAGATCTGATATGTACAATTGTAGAAGAAATGACAATTATGGATGATGTCATAGAAATTGTAACAGTGGAACTTGTACATGAAACATCTAAGAATATTCTAATCAGTTGTGTATACAGAGCACCAGACTCATGTGTTGTGAAAGTTACAGATAAAATAATAGAGTTATTCCATCATATTAAAAACAAAACGCTTTATATGTGTGGAGACTTTAACATTAACATAGAAAGCTCCAGTTGCCAAAGAATAAGTGATTTTGTGAATTCAATGTATAGTTTGGGGTTATTCCCCTTGATAACAAAACCATCCAGAATTACATCGCAAAGTGCAACGGTAATCGACAATATATTTACAAATAGAACAGATGAAATTATCAAGAATGGGAGCTTGATGACAGATGTTAGCGATCATTTACCAGTTTTTTCAATATTTAAATATAAAAATAGGTACAAGAAAAAACTGTTATAAACTTTAAAAGAGATAAGTCAGTAAAAGCCTTAGAGGCATTAAAATATGACCTTAAAAATCAAAATTGGGAAGAAGTTTATGTCAGTGATGTTAATGTAGCATATAATTCATTTATGAAAGTATTGATGAAATCTTATGATAAAAACTGTAAATTAATAGAAATTAGTAAGAAAAGAGTAAATAAACCATGGCTGACAAAGGGAATAAAAAATGCTTGTGCAAAGAAAAACTATTTATACAGGTGCTTTTTAAAAATGCAAACAAAGGAAACAGAACACAGATACAAAAATATAAAAATAAACTATTGACAATAATTAGGAAACAAAAAAAAGATTATTATAGTGAACAATTAAATAAGAGTAAAGATAATATGAGGGCAACATGGGGAATTATAAAAAGTGTGATTGAAAGTGATAGAGCGAAAGCAACTTTTCCAAATTACTTTGTCAAGGAAAATAAAGAGATATATGACATAAACGAAGTTGCAAATGGGTTTAATGATTATTTTTCAAATGTAGGATCAAGTCTGGTGGGAAATAAACCAATAGTAGAAGATAAATTACATACACTTGTAAATACGGTCAATAGTGTTTTCCTGGAAAATGTGGAAAAAGATGAAATAAGTAATATTGTAAAAAAAAACTGTGTAAGCAAAAGATCAACTGACCATGACGATTTAGACATGATGACTGTAAAAAGTATAATAGAAACTGTTATTGAACCATTCACTTACATTTTTCCAGACGAAATGAAAATTGCCAGGGTAGTCCCATTATATAAAAATTGAGACAAACATGTTTTTTCTAATTACAGGCCAGTATCATTGCTTCCACAGTTTTCTAAAATTATGGAAAAAGTTTTTGTGACAAGGTTGGATAAATTAATTGAGAAACATCATATTTTAAATAATGCTCAGTATGGATTCAGAACAAAACATTCAACAGCTATGGCAATTATGGAATTAATAGAGAAAATATCAACAACAATAGAAAATAAGGATTATTTTGTAAGTATTTTTATCGACCTGAAAAAGGCTTTTGATATTATCGACCACTCAAGATTGCTTTACAAGTTACAACAATATGGAATAAGAGGTATTGCACATCAGTGGGTAAAAAGCTACTTAGAAAATAGAAAACAGTTTGTTCAGATAAATAATACCAAATCAGAATTGTGTAACATTATTTATGGAGTACCACAAGGATCAGTACTTGGACCCAAACTGTTTATTTTGTATATCAATGATTTTGTGAATGTATCTAATGTGCTTGGCAGCATTTTATTTGCTGATGATACAACGCTGTTTTACTCTGGATCAGATATACAGGAAGTAGCACAAGTGATAAATACAGAGTTGGAAAAAGTTAAACATTGGTTTGATATAAACAGATTGTCACTAAATATTAATAAGACAAATTTCATATTGTTTAACGACAGAGTGAAAAAAAATGTGTCATTACAAATAGATGGAATGGATATACAAAGGGTAAAAGAAATGAAATTTTTAGGAGTCATGATTGATGAAGATCTTACATGGAAGTCACACATAAATTACATAAAAGGAAAAATAGCGAAAGCCATTGCTGTTTTGCATAAAGTAAAATATTCATTAAATAGTTATGGTTTATTAACATTGTACAATTCATTGATTGTTCCATATTTAACTTATTGTGTAGAAATCTGGGGATCAGCATATACAACTTATACACAACCTTTATTTATTCTGCAGAAAAGAGCTTTAAAAGTGATTAGCAACAGTGGTTTTAGAGATCCATCTAATCCATTGTTCATTAAGTATAGGGTACTTAAATTTCATGATTTAGTCAATTTGAAAATATTATAAACAATGCACCAAGCTAATAAAAATACTTTACCAACAAGCATTCAAAATATGTTTGAAAAAAGAGTAAGTAGTTATAAATTGAAAGGAATAGAAGTCTTTAAAAAACCAAGATTCAGAACCAAAGTAAAGGAACGGAGTATTGCAGCAAATGGTGTAAAATTATGGAACAATCTCAACAAAGAAATCATAGAATTAAGGTTGCTTAAGTTATTTAAAAAACGTATTAAACTAGATGTATTAAGTAAGTATGAAACTATGAAATAAGTCAGTGGGCTGTGAGAAAGCCAAAAAAATGTAATCTGTTAATAATGTTTAAAATGTTTTAAGTTTAAAATGTAACCTGTCAGAGATGTAATCTACTAAATAATGGTCATAATTATGAAATAAGTCAGTGGTATGTGACAAGTCAAAGAAATGCAATCTGTTAAATAATGTCGAATAATGACGCTGGATATCGAAAGATTGTAATGTAAAAAGGGGCAGAAAACATAAGACTTGTTCTTCTCTCTGCTCCTTTTCATTCAGGTGATTTGTGATGCTTTATTTCTGCTTTTCTGTTTTTTTCTTTTAAATGAATGAAATAAATATTAAAGAAGAAGAAGAAGAGTGATTCCATATTTTTTTCCCTCTGCTTGGTCTAAAAAAGTAACCGTTACTGACTGCCACAATTTTTTTTCCTGATTTCTTATAGTGTTTCTTAAAGCCAGAAATTTGCCATTTGAAATGACTTTAGTTTTGTGTCATGTCTGTGATCTGCTTTTTTTCTACAAAATTAAACAACTGAATGAACATCCTCCGAGGCCGGTGATTTCATAATTTTTGCCAGGGGTTGTATATGGTCATAATAACTGTACAAGAAAATAAAAAAGGTGCATAAACAATTTAACTTAATCACAAAAATTTCAAAACACAACCAAACAAGTAAGAGTGAACAGTGACAAAAATGATAAACCTAATTCTTCAACCTATAACGGGTAATTATGTTCTTTTTGTAAAGGCTTTTAAAACCAACCAGTGTACCAAGTATTTTAATATTATCAGGACAATTATTACAAATATTAACACCGTTGACGGAAACACAATGACTTTTACCATTAGTACGGATCTTCAATTTCTCAAATAATAATGTTCCTCTCAAACTGTAGCTTTTAAACAGATTCTGGACATGTAGAGGCAAAAGCTTATTTTTGACTTTATACATAATCTGTATTGTAATATAATCAACCAAGTCCCAGAATTTTAAAATTGGCAGACAAGCAAATGACGGCTTTGTTGGCTCTTGATATGGTTTATTACTAATAATTCTTGTAGCTTTCTTTTGCAACATAAAAACTGGTTAGTATTAGTTCTGTATGTATTTCCCCAAATCTCAACACAATATGTCATATATGGAACAAGTAATGCATGATATAAAGTGGTTAACCCTCCTGGGTCTAAGGCCTTTTTTGGCCATTTCTCTCGCTTGGACTTTTTTTTTTTTTATTATGCTGACATAACAACACCTTATGAGCCACAATCAAGTAGTATAAACCCTTTTTTTCAGGACAAGCTAAATTTTCACAATATACACACTTTGTTCTATTTGCATGAAGGTAGAAAAACGTGTAGAACAAGAAATGCAAAGGAAAAATTTAGGCGAAAAATAAATCTTACAAATGTTTAATGGTAAAACACACTAAATACCAATGAATAAGCGAAGTCGCAACTGAAATATGCTCTTGATGGTCTGCTTGACCAATGTGAAAAATTTGGAATTTCTGGAATAAGTAAAAATATATATTTTTTTCATTAAATAATAAAAAGTCACTCGTCCTGACAGATTAGGTATGGTGGTATTCAAAAAACCAGTTCCTGTCAGCCACCAGGCACAGAGGGACATCACATAGAAAACATGGGTGGGTGGGGGATTCTTCAGGCTGGACAGGAGATGTAGGTGGAGAGTCTTGAGGCTCATCACTAAAACAAAAGAGAAATAAGTTACTTTGTGTATCTTGTAATACTTGTCATTATACTATTATAACAATATCGCATTTACACTGTAATCTCACAAAGACAAGTCAGCAAATTTATGGACTTCATCCCCCAGGGGCCACACCTAAGTACCCCCATCCCCCCAGGCCAAAGGTGTGAAATAATGTGATAGACAGGAACAAAGGAGCCAAGTAAACTCCCAAAGTAAAACTACAATCTTAGCTTTTACAGTCAGTACACATACATTACAGTGTATGTGTGCATACTAGTGTAGAATCACTAAAATGTGAGTTTCACATAGTCTGTTCACATAACAAATGCATAGATGCACATGTTTATATTGTTTACACTGCTGAGCAGAGGAAAACTGCATATTCTCCAATACATATATATATATATATATATATATATATATATATATATATATATATATATATATATATATATATATATACTCAACAAAAATATAAACGCAACACTTTTGGTTTTGCTCCCATTTTGTATGAGATGAACTCAAAGATCTAAAATTTTTTCCACATACGCAATATCACCATTTCCCTCAAATATTGTTCACAAACCAGTTGAAATCTGTGATAGTGAGCACTTCTCCTTTGCTGAGATAATCCATCCCACCTGACAGGTGTGCCATACCAAGATGCTGATTAGACACCATGATTAATGCACAGGTGTGCCTTAGAGTAAACACAATAAAAGGCCACTCTGAAAGGTGCAGTTTTGTTTTATTGGGGGGGGATACCAGTCAGTATCTGGTGTGACCACCATTTGCCTCATGCAGTGCAATGCATCTCCTTTGCATCATCCGTGAAGAGAGCACCTCTCCAACGTGCCAAACGCCAGCGAATGTGAGCATTTGCCCACTCAAGTCGGTTATGACGACGAACTGGAGTCAGGTCGAGACCCCGATGAGGATGACGAGCATGCAGATGAGCTTCCCTGAGACGGTTTCTGACAGTTTGTGTAGAAATTCTTTGGTTATGCAAACCGATTGTTCCAGCAGCTGTCCGAGTGGCTGGTCTCAGACGATCTTGGAGGTGAACATGCTGGATGTGGAGGTCCTGGACTGGTGTGGTTACACGTGGTCTGCAGTTGTGAGGCTGGTTGGATGTACTGCCAAATTCTCTGAAACGCCTTTGGAGATGGCTTATGGTAGAGACATGAACATTCAATACACGAGCAACAGCTCTGGTTGACATTCCTGCTGTCAGCATGCCAATTGCACGCTCCCTCAAATCTTCATCTGTGGCATTGTGCTGTGTGATAAAACTGCACCTTTCAGAGTGGCCTTTTATTGTGGACAGTCTAAGGCACACCTGTGCACTAATCATGGTGTCTAATCAGCATCTTGGTATGGCACACCTGTGAGGTGGGATGGATTATCTCAGCAAAGGAGAAGTGCTCACTATCACAGATTTAGACTGGTTTGTGAACAATATTTGAGGGAAATGGTGATATTGTGTATGTGGAAAAAATTTTAGATCTTTGAGTTCATCTCATACAAAATGGGAGCAAAACCAAAAGTGTTGCGTTTATATTTTTTGTTGAGTGTATGTATATATATATATATATATATATATATATATATATATATATATATATATATATATATATATATATATATATATATATACACGAGGTCTGTCAATAAAGTAACGGTCCTTTTTATTTTTTTCAAAAACTATATAGATTTCATTCATATGTTTTTACGTCAGACATGCTTGAACCCTCGTGCGCATTCGTGAGTTTTTCCATGCCTGTCGGTGACGTCATTCGCCTGTGAGCACGCCTTGTGGAAGGAGTGGTCCCGCCCCCTCTTTGGATTTTCATTGTCTGGAAATGGCGGAATGAAAAGGACTTTTTTTCCATCACAATTTTTTCAGAAGCTGTAAGACACTGGCACCTGGAAACCATTCGAAAATGTATCTGGCTTTCGGTGAAAATTTACGGGCTTCACAGAGAATAAGGACTGTTACTGCAGCTTTAAGGACCCCTTTAAGGACGCTCGGCACGCCGCGCTCCGAGGTGCGATGACGCGGCACAAGCCACCGGACCATTTCTAAACGGATGGCTCTGTGGATATGAGACCGTCGTGTGCTCTTTCTCTGGTTATCACAGGCTTCGCGCGTAAAGACCGATTCGCTTTGGAAGCGAGACAAAGGAACACCTCCGTTTTGGCGTGTCAGAGGACATGTTTGGACATGTCTATCTCGGCTTTCAATGCTTACCAGTCCAGTAAGTATCAGTGAAATTGTGGAGAGCTGGACATGTCCAAACTTGTCCTCTGACATGCCAAAACGGAGGTGTTCCTTTGTCTCGCTTCCAAAGCGAATCGGTCTTTACGCGCGAAGCCTCCGTGCGGCCTTCCATGACAAAATCTCTTGTTAAAAGTGAAATCTGCCGGAAAATGGCTGATGTCCAGCTCTTGTGATAACCAGAGAAAGAGCACATGACAGACTCGTATCCACAGAGCCATCCATTTAGAAATGGTCCAGTGGCTTGTGCCGCGTCGTCGCAGCTCAGCGTGGCGCGCCGAGCGTCCTTAAAGGGGTCCTTAAAGCTGTAGTAACAGTCCTTATTCTCTGTGAAGCCTGTAAAATTTTCACCGAAAGCCAGATAAATTTTTCGAATGGTTTCCAGGTGCCAGTCTCTAACAGCTTCTGAAAAAATTCTGATGGAAAAAAAGTCCTTTTCATTCCGCCATTTCCAGACAATGAAAATCTGATGAGGGGGTGGGACCACTCCTTCCCAAGGCGTGCTCACAGGCGAATGACGTCACCGACAGGCGTGGAAAAACTCACGCATGCGCACGAGGGTTCAAGCATGTCTAACGTAAAAACATATGAATGAAATCCATATAGTTTTTGAAAAAAATAAAAAGGACCGTTACTTTATTGACAGACCTTGTATATATATGTATGTATATATATATATATATATATATATATATATATATATATATATATATATATATATATATAAAATAAACTCAAAACAACATAATGCACACAACTTACTATAGATATAATAGTGTTACTGCACTTGTTATTATCTATAATAATTTGGATACTCACTCCTCAACTGGATCCAAATACACGAGATAGTCCAGCTCCTCGTTGATGTAAAAACTCTCCTCATCGGAGAGCCTGACTCGACTTTTTCTTTTCTTTCTTTAATATTTATTTCATTCATTTAAAAGAAAAACAGAAAAGCAAAAAACAAAACCACCACAATACCAGAATGAAAAGGAGCAGAAAGAAGAACAAGTCTTATGATTTCTGCCCCTTTTAACAATACAATCTTTCAATATACAGCATCATAGTCAACATTATTTAACAGATTGCATTTCTTTAACTTGTCACATACCACTGACCCATTTCATAATTATGACCATTAATTAATAGATTACATCACTGACAGGTTACATTTAAACTTAAGACACTCGAAACATTATTAACAGTTTACTTTTTTTTTTTTTTTTGACTTTCTTGCAGCCCACTGACTTACTTCATAGTTTCATACTTACTTAATACATCTAATTTAATATGTTTTTTAAATAATTTAAGCGACCTTAATTCTTTAATTTCTTTATTAAGATTGTTCCATAATTTTACACCATTTACTGCAATACTCCTTACCTTTACTTTGGTTCTAAATCTTGGTTTTTTAAAGACTTCTATTCCTTTCAATTTATAACTACTTACTCTTTTTTCAAACATATTTTGAATGTTTGTTGGTAAAGTATTTTTATTAACTTGGTACATCGTTTGTAATATTTTCAAATCAACTAAATCATGAAATTTAAGTACCCTATACTTAATAAACAATGGATTAGATGAATCTCTAAAACCACTGTTACTAATCACTTTTAAGCTCTTTTCTGCAAAATAAATAAAGGTTGTATATAGGTTGTATATGTTGATCCCCAGATTTCTACACAGTAAGTTAAATATGGGACAATCAATGAATTGTACAATGTTAATAAACCATAACTATTTAATGAATATTTTACTTTATGCCAAAACAGCAATGGCTTTCGCTATTTTTCCTTTTATGTAATTTATGTGTGACTTCCATGTAAGATCTTCATCAATCATGACTCCTAAAATTTCATTTCTTTTACCCTTTGTATATCCATTCCATCTATTTGTAATGACACATTATTTTCTTTCGCTCTATCATTAACAATATGAAATTTGTCTTATTAATATTAGTGACAATCTGTTTATATCAAACCAATGTTTAACTTTTTCCAACTCTGTATTTATCACTTGTGCTACTTCCTGTATATCTGATCCAGAGTAAAACAGCGTTGTATCATCAGCAAATAAAATGCTGCCAAGCACATTGGATACATTCACAAAATCATTGATATACAAAATAAACAGTTTGGGTCCAAGTACCGATCCTTGTGGTACTCCATAAATAATGTTACACAATTCTGATTTGGTATTATTTATCTGAACAAACTGTTTTCTATTTTCTAAGTAGCTTTTTACCCACTGATGTGCAACACCTCTTATTCCATATTGTTGTAACTTGTGGAGCAATCTTGAGTGGTCTATAACATCAAAAGCCTTTTCAGGTCAATAAAAATACTTACAAAATAATCCTTATTATCTATTGTTGTTGATATTTTCTCTATTAGTTCCATAATTGCCATAGCTGTCGAATGTTTTGTTCTGAATCCATACTGAGCATTATTTAAAATATGATGTTTCTCAATAAATTTATCCAATCTTGTTACAAAAACTTTTTCCATAATTTTAGAAAACTGTGGAAGCAATGATACTGGCCTGTAATTAGAAAAATTATGTTTGTCTCCATTTTTATATAATGGGACTACCTTAGTAATTTTCATTTCATCTGGAAAAACCCCAGTTGACAGAGACAGATTACAAATATAAGTAAATGGTTCAATAACAATTTCTATTATACTTTTTACAGTCATCATGTCTAAATCTTCATGGTCAGTTGATCTTTTGCTTACACAGTTTTTTACAATATTTCTTATTTCATCTTTTTCCACATTGTCCAGGAAATACTATTGACCGTATTTACCAATGTACATAATTTATCTTCTATTATTGGTTTATTTCCCACCAGACTTGACCCTACATTTGAAAAATAATCATTAAACCCATTTGCAACTTCTTTTATATCATATATCTCTTTATTTTCCTTAACAAAGTAATTTGGAATAGTTTCTTTCGTTCCATCACTATCAATCACACTTTTATAATTCCCCATGTTACCCTCATATTATCTTTACTCTTATTTAGTTTTTCACTGTAATAATCTTTTTTTTGTTTCCTAATTATTGTTAATAGTTTATTTTTATATTTTTGTATTTATGTTCTGATTCCTTTGTTTGCAATTTTAAAAAGCACCTGTATAAATAGTTTTTCTTTGCACAAGCATTTTTTTATTCCCTTTGTCAGCCATGGTTTATTTACTCTTTTCTTACTAATTTCAATTAATTTACAATTTTTATTGTATGATTTCATCAATATTTTCATAAATGAGTATATGCTACATTAACATCACTGACATAAACTTCTCCCAGTTTTGATTTTTAAGGTCATATTTTAATGCCTCTAGGCTTTTACTGACTTATCTTCTTTTAAAGTTTATATCAGTTTTTTGTTGTACCTATTTTGTATATTTAAATATTGAAAAAATTGGTAATGGTCGCTAATATCTGTCATGAAGATCCATTCTTGATAATTTCATCTGTTCTGTTTGTAATATATTATAAATTACCGTTGCACTTTGCGATGTAATTCTTGTTGGTTTTGTTATCAAGGGGAATAACCCCAAACTATACATTGTATCACAAAATCACTTGATCTTTGGCAGCTGGAGCTTTCTATGTTAATATTAAAGTCCCCCACACATAAAAAGCGTTTTGTTTTTAATTTGATGGAATAATTCAATTATTTTATCTGTAAATTTCACAAACACAAGAATCTGGTGCTCTGTATACACAACTAACTAAAATATTCTTAGATGTTTCATGTACAAGTTCCACTGTTACAATTTCTATGACATCATTCATAATTGTCATTTCTTCAACAATTGTACACATCAGATCTGTTTTTGTATACAGAGCAATACCACCGCCTTTTTTATATCTTCTGTTTACAAAATACAGCTCATATCCCTCCATTTGAACTTCATCCATGAGATCATCTTTAAGCCAAGATTCAGTGATTGCAACAATACTAAATTATTTTTAAACTGATTTAAATAATCTTTTATTTGTGACATTTACAATACAAGCTTCGACTGTTTTATATGTATGAGTGACAGGGTATCTTCTGCAATTTTTTCACTATTCAGCTGGTTCTACTGTATAATACTCACAACCAATCGTTTTTAAGTCAAATATACTTTCAATCAATATTAGTGTCTATGTCATATATTTTATCCTCTGTTTCCTGTTTGATCTGATTTTTTGTTGGTCCAATTTGCTGTCGTCACAAATCTGCTGCAAAGCTTCCTGGACGGTGAAAGTTTCTTTGCCAATTCTTGCATCTTCCCAGAAAAAGTATGTCAGATGGTTGCATGCAGCTCTGTGCGTAAAGGCACCGGGGCGCATGGAGACGCTTCCTTTTTTTATCATAGCAACTGAGTCCAGAGCCATTTCTGGTTCGTGACATCATTACCGTCACCGTACTGTGTTTGTGCTGTTCTGTAGTATATCTATTGTTTGTGCAGTGCACGTGCGTAATTGTGTACAATATACTTTGATATAGGCTCGTTATTTTCATGATTTGATCGCATTTATAGCTGTAAAAAGTGTCAGCTGAGTGACTACAAGCATACAGAATTGAAGCAGATCATTCTCTTGTTGACAAACAACCTTTGTCATGAGTATTTTGGGCTCTGATTGGAGAACCACGCGTCACATGCGTAAGGCGCACGCTGCCATTGGACAGGCATTTTCAGAGTTTTAGAAACACAGGTTGGGGAGGGCCAAACTGGAAACCAGAGACGTGCGCTGAAGGCTTGAAATCTCAACTTTACTCTGCAAAAAAAAGTAAGTTTGATAGCTTCTACGGATCAAAAGATCCACGTGAAACTGTAAGCATACTCTCTGAGGTCATATACGACCTCATCGACCTCCGAGGGTTAATTGCATGTTGGGTGAGGAAGTCCTGGGCTTTATGCAGAATTACAAGGCTTTTGATATTTTAGTTGTTAACATAGTTAATATGTGTTTCCAGCTTAATCTATCATCAATATGAACACCAAGAATTTTTTGTCTGTTACAATTTCAGTTTCAATACCATGTCATAATAGTTTTTTGCTTAAATTCCTGACTTTTCCATATATGATACACTTAGTTTTACCAAAATGGAGTGATAATTATTTAAATCAAACCATTTTTTTTTTTTATTTATGTAATTCATTCTCACTCTTGTCCACGATCTGTCCCAAATGAGTTTTGATCTCAATGAGTTTTTTATCCTGGTTAAATCCCCACTACCAAAACACAGTCGTATCATCCGCAAATAAAATACAACTTACGTACTAGAAACCAAACATATATCATTAATATACAAAAGGAACAACAGTGGCCCAAGGACTGACCCTGGGTCACCCCACAAGTAATCTTCAAAAACTCAGAATTTGTCCCACCGAAGTGGACACACTGATACCTACTGTCTAAGTAGCTTGCTATCCAGTCATGTGCCAATCCTCTGATACCATACTTCTGTTAATTTGTCCAGTAGCAAGGTATGATCTATAGTATCAAATGCTTTTGTAAATAAAAAAAAAAAAAAAAAAACCCTGCAGGGATATTGCTTATTTTCAATCGCGTTAGAAATTTGTTTGTCGGAAATCCTCACAGCCAGTGAAGTAGTGCGATTCTTCTAAAACCATATTGCTGCTCGCTAAGGATATGATGTTTAGTTAAAAAAATCATTTAATCTAATTTCAAATACCTTTTCCAAAATTTTGGAAAATTGTGGTAAGAGGGAGATTGGCCTATAATTGGAAAACAATGCTTGCCACCTGATTTGAACAATGGGATCACTTTTGCTATTTCACTTTGAAAGGAAATTTCCTGAAAGCCATCTGAATTTTCCGAATGGTTGTCCACCTGGAGGTCTCTACAGTTTCTGGAAAAAATTGATGCAGCAAAGCTCTAAATCGTTCAGACATTTTATTCGCAATAAAAATCCGACGAGAGGGCTGGACCACTGCTCACACAAAGCCTGCTCAACAGGCGAATGACGCAAACCGACAGGCGTGAAAAAACTCACGCATGCGCACGAAGGTTCAAGCTTGGCTGATGCAATCACACGTGATTCAAATCCATATGGTTTTTGCAAAAAATAAAAAGGTCGGATACTTTTCTAACAGACCTCGTATATCAATAATTTCTTTTTCATCCGTTCCTCTAATGAACATTGAATCACAAACTGTTTCTATTGTTTTGCTGTGATTCAAGGAGCATGTTTTGGATCTATTGAATTTGCTAAGTTTTTACCCACGTTAACAAATAACCATTAAAATGATCTGCTCTAGCTTTGTTGCTTTATTTGGAAAATACACAGAAACATGTTGCAAGGTTGTTCTGAATTGTATATTTAACCCAGTTGGGTTATTCCGTGCCAACTCACTTAAATTTCAGGAACTTCCCCAGGTCACCACCACCCCCCTCCCCCCGCCTCAGATTTTGTTAGACAAATTCCTAAATGTAGCTCCATATTGTATTACTCGTCATGCAAAAGATTAGCTTTCAGTAAATCTCAGTTTAGGCCTTTGACATTTAATCCTAAAATGCTGTATGTGAAAATTTGCCTTTTTTCCCAAGTTCTGGGGCTCATAATTTTATAATGGAACAACCTAGGAAGCTCATATTGCACATATTTACTAAATGGTATCTATATTTATTTATTTATTTATTTATTTCAAATACCCCCTGGGATTAAGACATTTTGCACTGTTTGAGGCTAAAAATGTTTTGTTTTTTTTGCCAAAAATGGAGAAAATATGGTGGAACTGTAGGAGTTCTCCTGAAACTATCGAATAACTTAGAACTTTCCCATTATAACTCAGCAAGTTTAGGGTTATTATGTATTAACAGGTACATGGGTTGCCAGGGTAACACAGTTTGGTAATGAATGCAAAAAGTTTTAAAGTAGCCCCACCCTTCAAAGTGCTCCCAAATTAGGCCATTTTACCTGTCAATGGGTAAGTTATGTTGAGAAAGTTCTAAGTTATTCGATATTTGCAGGAATGCTACTACAGTTCCACCATATTTTCCCCATTTTGGGAAAAAGGCCATATTTAGCCACATGCAGAGCAAAAAGTATTAATAATTTAATTAGAATTAGATTTGGGCCTTAATAATAACATTATTAGCAGTATTTCGCCACCGCTGCTAATAAACATCCTTGAGGAAACACTGCAACTTCAAAAGCAATATTGTTCCTCTTGGGTGCAGACTCAGAACCTTTCAAAGTTGTGTTCCCCTTACTGTTTTTGCTTTCCGTGCCATGTGTTTTGCACTTCACCACACATCTTTGCTGACAAATGAAGTCCAGACTGAGATTCAACTTGATAATAATAGTTTTTGTCCAGCTTTGGTTGCCTTCACTGTGTTAGCTGTCATCACTTGTGTGACGTGAACCTCTATTGTATAGGAGCTTTGTAAAGCTCATAATTAATAGTGGTTATCTTTCTGTGAACTAGTGCAGTCATCAGGAACCAGTTACCGTCTACAGCATTTATCTTTTCCACCAAAGCGACACTCCACCCAGGGGTGAACTTTTCACCTTCTTCTTTCCACCTCACAGGACTGGACTGACCTTCATGTTACGGAAACAAAACAGTAAGGGCAATTTGTGCGCCTCACCCGGCAGGTTGTGAATCTAAACACCTCATAAAGTTAGATTAGATTAGGATTATATTAGACTGGATTAGACAGAACTTTATTGATGCTTTGGGAAGGCTCACTCAGGGAAATTGAGGGTCCAGCAGCATTGTATAGCAGCACACAGAGTATCAAAAGTGAAAGTAAAAAAGAAAAACAGTTTGCAGTATAAATACCAAAAATGCATACAGTTGTGCTTGAGTGTGAAGAAGTGTTGTGTTGTGCAACTTGTGCACTTGGTGCAGGTTTAAGATGATAAGCACATAGTCTGCACTAACCCGCGGCGCCCTGAACAAACATGAAAAAGCTTGTCATTAAAGGCCCATTTACATGAGCATGCCTTTGCTTCATGCAATAGCACGAATGTCGTGACAATCCCACCCGCTGTGTTCACAACTGGATGCCGTTCTTTGTTCTACTGACTGCCATGTGCTCTGCGCTGGACGCCGTGTATATAAAATAATTATATCGTGGTGAATTAATCTTTTTTTTTTCTGCAATTTGGCCATTGAAAACAGCTCTAATCACTTCCTGAATCACAGAGGAGGCTGCAGCCAGAGCCGTTCACGTGCGCGCACCTAACAAGCTGCAGAAAGCATTTTGAGCTGTCTAAAATGGTAATTATTTGTCTTGTTTATATCGTCATGGCTTGATAAAACAGTTGCGTGTTCTTTGCTTCTTGTCTGCAGCTGTTATTTGTGTTTATAACAAATTTAACTTCTTGTTATAATCCTTAAGATGAGCTGCGCTCTGATGCGATCCACTGACGTCACCACTTGCTCTGTTCACTTCTTGTTTACTCCACTTGACAAGCTGCATGTAGAATGTTGGAGATTAGATCGTGCCACATAGCACGACATTTGTGCATGAAAGATTTTTTTGAACATTTCAAAATTCTCTGTGCGTAACAGCCAATTTGCAGAAAAAAATTATTAATCCACCATGAAATAATTATTTTCTATACGCAGCGTCCAGCGCAGAGTGCGTGGCAGCCAGTAGAACAAAGAACGGCGTCCAGCTGTGAACACAGCGGGTGGGATCGTCAGGACACAGGCCGTGCTATTGCGTGAAGCCATGGCTCGTGTAAATGGACCTTAAGCATTGCGTCATTGTTAATGTCATTTCACAGAGCATATTTTCCAGACACTCCTTGTCACAGCATTCACGGTGAGTCAGCTGATCAGGTATCCCGGCGTGCAGCATTCCTGCACGTCAGGCTGACACAATGAACACAAACTTATTGCCCTGACTTCCTTCCTTGTGTTATTAGTTTGTGCTTGTGCGTATGTTTCCAGATCAGGAGAGAATAGGGAATCAAAACAATTTGACCGAGAAGTAGAGATAAGATCTTGACAGAGTGCCCCCATTAGGTACTTTGACTTTAAGCAGGATATCGAAAAAAACAAATGATTGGATTTCAATGAAATTTGTTGAGCACATGGATAATGTTCTGAGAAATAAGTGATTTGATTTTGGAGGTGATGGGAATATGTACTGGAAGTGAGATCCAGAAGAATATTTGGTATATAGTCACATTTAACTCACAAGGATGTGAGATGATGTTGATGAGCAGATGGATAATGAGGGATTTTATTTTTGACTTTAATTTGATGAACCTATTTGGGATCCAGGATCCAGAAGATGTTTTAATCATTCAGGAACGTTTTCCGTATCTGTGCGTTGGAACGCCCCCCTCCCTGAGCGTCCGCCTGCCACCTTCTTTAATGAAAGTTGGTTAAACGGGCACCCTAAATTCAGTTTAGTTTTTTAAATTAAAGTTGGTTAAATTCTCACTGTAAATTATTATTTTTTTTTCATATTAAAGTTGGTTTAATGCCCACCCAAATATTTTTTAATTAAAGTTGGTTAAATTACCACCCTGAATTAAATTTTTTAATTAAAGTTGGCTAAATTACCACCATAAATTATTATTATTTTTATATTCAAGTTGGTTAAATGCCACCCTAAATAAAACATTTTTTTTTATTTATTAGAGCTGGTTAAATTACTGCCCTAAATTCAGTTTTTTAAATTAAAGTTGGTTAAACACCCACGCTAAATTATATATTTTTTCATATTAAACTTGGTTTAAATGCTCACCCTAAATTATTATTTTTTTTCATATTAAAGTTGGTTAAACTCCCACACTATATTCATTTTTTAATTAAAGCTGGTTAAATTACTGCCCTAAATTCAGTTTTTTTTTTAATTAAAGTTGGTTAAACACCCACGCTAAATGATATATTTTTTCGTATTATACTTGGTTAAATGCTCACCCTAAATTATATTTTTTTCATATTAAAGTTGGTTAAACTTCCACACTAAATTCATTTTTTAATTAAAGTTGGTTAAATGCCCACCCAAAAATAAATAAATTTTGTGACACAACACATCATAAAAAGCAAAAAAATAATGAGATTTCACATTTTCTCCTCACTTCCACATCTTACCAGTGTGTGATGGTCGCATGACAATGATATCAGTTTGATAGTTTGTAATTTGACTGTTACACATGAGGCGGAACAGATCTGTCTAGAAAAAGGTGGGTTATTTGTGATTTATTTCTTATTTGTGATGAAATTCAACATTTTGTTGAAATATATGGAGGGGTGGGCATTCTGATGAATATAATATTGGCCACACTCATACGTCTGCCCACCTTCAGGCAGAATTTCACAGGTACAGTAATTGCAAGCTTTATCAATGATGAACTTCAATAAAATTTTGAGATATAGCAACATTGAACTCTAAATCTTGGTGAAATTTTACGAGCATATTGATAAATTCTTTAGAAACAGAGTGTGATGCTTGATGTGAAATGCAAGTAAAGTGGGCATTTGGGGGAATATGTGGCCCTGTCAGAGGTGTGTACTCTCTGAGTGTCTTCTGGAATAATTTTAGACACATCAGAGAGATTTGGCATAGATATTTTGTTTATGCATGACCTGAAATCCAAATCTTTGTTTTGTTTTTTGTTTCTTTCTTGAGACAGGAAAACCTGCCAGCCCTTTCTCAGAGGATGGGACATTCCACGATGCTTTTGTCTCCCGTCAGAGGAAAACTTCAATCACACTGTCTCGATTGGTCCGTGCAGCGTCTCATGAAGCCTTTAGCGAAGGTTTTGTCCAATTGGTCTGTCATGACACACTGAAGTCTAGTCAGCCAATCGGTCTCTGCCTGAGTGAGTGTAACTTCCTCTTGCCACCAGCTGCTGCAGTCAGTCAGTTTATTCAGCAGCATGTGCACCCCTGTCCACTCCCCCCAACCACCACCGCATCCACCCTCTTTTCCTCCACAAAACAGCCTGTCATCTCTAATTTCCACTCCCATCCCCCCTTGACCACTCGACCGCCACAAATCCTAACAGCAGTAGGCAAGTCACTGCAGAAAGTTAACGCCAGACAAACAGGCTAGTTTTCCACGAGGACAGTGTCTCTGCTGCAGCAGAGGACACATCACAAAGAGAGAGAGGGAGTTAGAGATAGAGAGCGAGAGAAAGATAGAGAGAGAGAGAGAGAGAGAGAGAGAGGGAGAGAGAGAGCGAGGTCTTGGAGATTCTGCAGCAGGTAATGAGAGCTGGAGTCCGGTGCAGGATTGTGCTTGTTGTGGGTTCATTTTGTGTGCAGCAGATCTGTTTGACTGGAGCGTGAAGGTGAGAAACATTTTGTGTTTTGTAGCCTGACAGTGTACATCGATTTCATACCTGCCAACGTTAGAATTTACCAGTGTGGGACACCCACACGTAGCCACGACGCCAAGGGTGCAAAGTGTAACTAGGGGGGTGGGGGCATGCCGGACCCACACAAATGCAGGATTAATGGGTGTCCCGCACACACCCATGCAGGGCACAGGGGTAAATACCAGGACTGTCCCGCCCAAAGTAAGATGGTTGGCAGCACTGCTATTTGTGTAGTTTATAAAAAGCTAATTTTGTCTCTTTATGACATGTTTCTGACTCACTGGATTCTGTTAAACATTGTGGTGGAAGACAAGAGAAGCAAACTCAAAAAAAGTTGGAATGGTATGGAAAATACAAACTAACAAACAAACCACAACAAAACATGCAGTAAGTCTTCCGTGTACTTTGACTTAATTCATTTCACACAGTATGAACCCAAGATATTTCCTGTTTCTTCATTTGTTAATCTATATCCATTCTTGCATTTAAGGCCTGCAACTCAGAGTTTCAGTGTTGTCAAAGTATGTTTGTGCTGTAAATGCAGTGATTCCATCTGGTTGCCTCCCTGCTACAATCTGTCATCTTTTTCCCGACCGTGGTGGAGCTTTGCTGTAGTGTGGCTGTGACGCGGGTGCTATATCACCGCTGTGCTGTTTGTGTAACACAGCAGTGACAGCAAATACAGTGGTGCTGATAAGAAACACATGCACGGTAATGTGACAAAAAAGGTTGGGTCACGTGTGTTCATATTTGGTCAGCATGAACTTTAGAGTCTTCACATCTAACATTCAATGTTCTGTTTAGAAGATCAAAACATTGTCGTACTTTTATTTTATATTATGACGGTGCATCTTGTCCTGATTGGAACAAGACAGAGTGACTCCATCAAGATCAGAATGTAGTTTATTTGACCCTATGGGTACTGGTTTACCAATATTTGAAGACGATGCTGTGATCTTTGTAGATCCAGTGGATTTCCAGGACTTATGAAGCAGAGTGAGGAGTCAGAGCTATGGTCCAGGCTTCCTGAACTCACCGATTAGATGTGCATCTGTATATAGTGCAGGTGTCGAACTTGTAGACAGTTCTAGATCTAGGTCCTCTGCCTTTGAGATCCAGAAACACAGGGAAAGCCCTTATGGAGTCATGTTTCGCCATGCTGATACCTTTGCAGAAAGAAGGTCTTTCAGGTGCTGGTGCGTCTTGTCTTTCTGTAGGGTTGTAAGATTTGGGCACTAACCTAGGTTACCTAGTTACCTGTGATAACTGGACATGCCTTGCCTAAATAGTCCATCCTTGGGTTCCACTGAAATGACTTTGTGCCACTTTATGCATGGTTGCTTGGGGAGGTTCCGATGAGGAGTGTCACTTACATTATGAGACAATATCAGCTACGACCTGTTTGGCCATGTGGCACATTTCGCTGGGCATGATCAGCACACAGGTGCCTCAGTGTTGAGGACCCTGGTAACTGGAAAAGGTGAAGGACATGCCCACATTTCACCTGGCTGCGGCAGATAGATGGTTATTTTCTGAAAGTGGAGATGAACCTGTTGGCTGTCTGGCTGGTTGCCATCCAGGGCTCAAGGCAGTTCCATAATATGGTGGATGCAGCAACAAGTCAGTTAAAACGCTGAGTTATGTGTCCTTTATGATTTGCGGGAGGTATAAAAACAGACCTGAACATGATAAATATTACAGTCGGTGGCCTGGTTACAGTGGCTTCATTGAGTCAAAGCAGAAAAATAAGATTTCACATGATTTTTTAGTGTCATCTTTTCATGGTACTTACAAAACTTTTATCACATTGAAGAGATTTATTAGTGCCTCCACAGACGGCAAATGCTCCTGCATGATCACATCTTCTAAATATTTGCTTTTGACAGGGATCTCCAACATGGAGGTGCCTGCAAGACCTCAACATTCTACCTTCAAACTATATCTGCCAAACTCAGTCTCCTCTGATCAGCCTCCCCTGGGACCTGTTGGAATGGTCACCAAGAAAGATCTGATGGACAAAGACATCCAAGAGAAGACAGATGGAGCCACAGAGAAAGAAGAATTTGATGTTGGGGAACTGGAGTTTATTCCAGATGAGTCTGTCTTTGAAGGCATACCAGGAGATACCTCAGAACCTTTCGATTTGAATGCTTCTACTGGTTCTGCAAATTTAAAACTTTACTCACAGCACAGCATCTCAGAAGAGAGTTTGACTGCAGAGGAGGAAGAGGAGGCCAAAAAGAGGCGGGAAGAAGAGGAAGCAGCAGCTAAAGAGCGGGCAGCCCAGAGACAGCAGATGGCCATCGACGAGCTGGTTCATTCTGAGAGGAATTATCTCCGAATGCTACAAGTTAGCACTGTGACCATCAGGAACAACCTGCAAAAAATACAGGTATGCGTGAAGACGTATGTCTCCACATGTCAAAAACACTACTAAGCACATGTTTTCCTTGACCTTTGACCTTTGGTACTCCAAAATGTAATCAATGTCTATCAAAGTAAATTTCCCACCAGGTTTGAAGGAAATCTGTCCAGCTGTTTTTGAGTTATCTTGTCCACAGACACAGTCATGCTTTTCATATTTGCTGGTGATGGGGTCAACTAGCTGGGTATTCTTAAAAGTATAAGAAAAAAAAAATGTATTTAATGTTGTTTTCTGAAATGGCACTCACAGAAGGTAACTTTAAAAATGCAAAACATCGAGGCAGATTGCATAGTATAAACATAACAAATGAGCACGGGTTTGTGCACTTTTGTCTCTTTCTGTGGGGAAAAATGTGACTGCACTGTAGACATGGGCCTGTTGTGTTGTGCTGATTCTGTTGTGATGAGACAATAATGCACACACTTGTTGGTAGAAGACAACAATCTGCATGTTGTCACTGAGAACAAACTGGTAACTTTCTCTATATCACAATGGCATCATTCATCCATTCTGTTCTTCTCATCCCAGTCTTAACTCCACTGCTTTGCCCAAATCATTCCATCTTTCCCACCCTTTCATTTCTGCACATTTTTTTTTCTCAATATTACATCATGTTTTATCTACAGTGATGGGGATGTTGAGCTACTGAACACAGTTAGATGAAATTTACAAAGTGATAAATGATAAATAGCATACACATGTATGATACCTATGCTTTTGCCAGGGCACCTCACAGAACTGCGTACCTCATTGAACTATACATCCCAGCCCCACTTCCAGCACACGCACACCATCACTGCAGATCAAGCACACGTAGTCGCTGCCCATTCTGGTCCGTTTTCACCCCGCTCCAGTGGACTCGCTCACTGCTTGCTCCAAAACAGCAAACAATCTGTATTGTATTTTAGTTTCACCTTAAACTATAGCCTGGTGTCAAAATAATTGAGCAGCCAAATCCACATTCAAACGGAAGTAATTTATTTCAAGATGCATTAATGAAAAAAACAAACAAAAACAACAGCCATCTGTAACCCTCTATTTGCACAAATTACCACACCCATGAATAAGAACACCCAGGACCCAGGTTCTGCACGAAACTCTGCCTGAAAGAGGGTGGGCAGATATACGAGCGCATGGCCAATATTACATTCATTATAACACACCTCCATATGGGTGATTCTTTAACTACGGGCACTATTGGCCTTGTAAATGTAATTTCCACCACACCATTGCCTTACAATATAAAGCGCCTTGGGGCAACTGTTTGTTGTGATTTGGCGCTATATACATGTGCTCTGATGTCACTGTTTATCTCCATAGAAACTACCCAAACAATCTTTCATACAAACTGTTTAAAGGGACATTACAGTGTTGTGGTGGAAATTACGGCAATAGTGTGGGACAACTACATTTTATTTAAAAAAAATCACAACAGTTGTATGACATTGAATACCCCAATTATGTTTTGATTATTTTACTGATATTTTATTCAGAGATATTTTAAAACATTAGAAAAAACGTTTCTTTACCATTCATTTTTATCATTGAAGATCAAAAGTCTGGGTGTGGGACAAGCACAAAATGTCAATATTTGCATATAATGATGCTGAAAAAAGGTGAAAAAGTCATCGTAGACTACTAGAACAAATTTCTTAACACACTTTCATTGTAAAGATAACTATAAAAGTGTGAAATTTCCCCTTTTTTCTGTTTTTCATACAATATGATCAAAGGACATAAGTGCCCGTAGTCTAAGAATCACCCATATACGTATTTCAATAAACTCTCTGATTTCATCACAACTCACCCATTTAGTGCCAGACGGTGCCAGATCCATGCATCATATTGATGTCATTGTCATGTGACGACTACAGATTAAAAAAAATTGTGTGGATGCATGAAATAATTAATAAATTAAAATGTAATTAGCCATGCAATGTTATTCTTATTGTAGGTCACCCAGTCCATTTAAAGAACACGGGAAAGACAAGCACACATTGATGATGTCATCAGAGGTGTATGGAAGCAACGAGAAAAACCTTGTGAAAAGTTATTATTTTTTGCTTTTTATGATGTGTTGTGTAAGGGTTAAGGTTAGAGTCATCGCATATGCTGGTCGCGGTTTATCACCCAGTGAGTCGAGGTATCCAGCTCATAAACATGAGTTTCTCGCACTGAAATGGGGTATTACCGAGAAGTTCCATGATTACCTGTACGGAGCCAGTTTCACTGTAATCACTGACAACAAAAAGAAATGTTTAAATGATGGGTATTAGTTCGGCTTAATAATGATTGCGTCTGTGTTGTTAAAAGAACATGGTTAGGATTAATTGGGGGCATTGAATTCCATGGTATGCTTATGTTTACATTATGTTGGAGTCTGATGTTAATTGTGTTTTTATTTTATGATGACAGCTGATCCTTTTGAATTTACTTCTGTACAAGAATTACCAGCTTTTCAGTATACAGAACATCATATTCAAGATTGGGAATATGAGATAGACCCGGACAATCATTTTTATTCTTCTGTAAATAGTAATTGCCAGTATTATACTGAGGAACAATACAATAAGTGCACTATATGGGATGGGAAGTTCTCAATAAACTACTTTAACAGAAGGAGTTTGTACAAGAATTTCGGGAGTATTAAAGACTATTTAAAACAATTCTGCCAACCTTTCAGTGTAATTGCTATAATGGAAACTTGGCTTGCTGACATTGATGATTCAAATTATGAATTGGAAGGTTATGAATTTAATAATCTGAATAGATATAATAGAGGTGGCAAAGTAGCATTGTATGTTGATAAAAGGCTTAAATACAAAATTAATGATCAGCTATAGAAAATCTTTTGGAATGTATCACACTTGAAATATGTTTGGGAATAGATACAAATATAATTATTAGTTGTATTTATAGAGCTGACTCAAAAATTGAAAAATTTCAAAATTGGGTTGAGAAATACTTTTCACAGGTGGGTAGCAAGTGAGTATTTGTCTGTGGAGATATAAATATTGATCTTTTAAATCCGCATCAACATAAAGTGACAGATGATTTCATTAATACCTTGTACAGCTTAAATTTATATCCAAAAATTACTAGGCCTTCAAGAATAACTTCTCAGTCAGCTACCCTTATTGATAATATACTTACTGTTATATGGCTGGGGGGGCCTGGCTGCCGGTTTGTTTGTCTTTTGGTTTCCTCCCAGGTGGCTTGCGTTTGGGACTGAGTGGCTGTGTTGCTGAGGCTGTCAGGACCTCACCCTGATCACCTGCGACTCGTCAGGACTCACAGCTGTGGTGCATCTGGATGGATTGGAACATGTTGGCATTTAAGACTGGAGTGCACAGTGTGTATTTGCCAGAGACTCGACCTTGTGACCAGACGGGTGAGATCGTCGTCTCGGGAGCCATCTCATCAGCAGCGGATGCTGAGAACGTCCAGGGTTGATGCACAGTCTGTGAAAGAGGAGGGGGTGAGGTCTCACGCTCGTCAGCACACTTCCTGAGGTACGTTAGATTTTGTGACTAACTGTTATACAGTCAGTAAATGTGGTGTCCCTCACACCTTATTGTATTGAGCTGTTTGTTAGTCATGTATCAGCTTCCACTGCAGTGGAGTTTTGTGAACGGGATGTTCCATGCCTGCAGGTTGGGAAGCTGATCAGTAATCAAGCCAGGAAGTGTTTGCTGTTTGTACACCTTTAAGTGTTCTGTGTGTAGAGTGTGGACTCACATAATGGTTCCTTCTTTCACAGACTCGGTTGTTGCGGCCACCTGGGGGGTGTCGGCGGGGTCCTTGGGTCCGAAACAGCTTCTGGCTCCGGACCGTTAGCGCTGCTGGGAGCGCACCACGCCAGGCCGCACCTTTTTGTTATTATATTATCACTGTTATGTATTAAATTCAGTTATCCTTTGAACCGTGCTCTGCTTATTTCATACTGGGTCCTTCAAACGCTGGTCGGTTCTCCGAGCTGCGTCCGACACATAACACTTACAAATGATACCAATACCGAAACAATAAGTGGTTTATTGATCAATGATATCAGTGACCACTTACCAACTTCTATAGTAACAGAGCTGAATTTAAATACTAAATGGAAGGAGAAAATACAATATCGAAAGCGTTTGCAATCTGAAGAAGCTATTACCACCCTAAAAAATTATTTCCGTCTGCAGGATTGGAATTCCATTTACACGGAGAACGATGCTAATTTAGCATACGTCAAATTTGAATATATATATATATATATATATATATATATATATATATATATAACAAAAATTGTCCAATTCTACATTGCAGTGTAAATAACAAGTATAATGACCATCCATGGATAACAAAGGGACTGCAAAAGGCGTGTAAGAAGAAAAATATGTTATAGAGAGTTTATCAGTAGTAAATCAAGAGAGGCTGGAGTTAAATATAAGTACTACAACCAGTATGTGGAATTGTAAAAAAAATCTTATTTTGGAAAAATTCTAAATGATAATAAAAATAACATAAAGGAAACATGGAAAATACAAAATAGTATTTTAAGAAATAAACCCAAATAAAAGAATTACCCATCAATAGCAGCAATAAAGATGAATATGACATGAACCAAGTAGTGAACAGTTTTAATATTTTTTTTGCTAATGTTGGGCGAGATTTAGCAGCTGACATTCCACATACTTCATTGGTAAACCAGCAATTAATTGAGAGAAATCCATATACTATGTTTGTTGGCCTGGTTGATGAGAGGGAAATTATTATGTTAGTCAGCAGTTGTAAAAGTAAAAAGTCAACTGATCGTAATGATGTACATATGACCTTAGTAAAGCAGATAATTCCAGAAATTGCTAAACCATTAGCATATATATTTAATAAATCATTTCAAATGGGAATTGTTCCAAATGGTATGAAAGTGGCAAAGGTGATACCTTTATTTAAATCTGGTGACAAATATCTTTTTACTAACTACAGGCCTGTGTCTTTATTGTCACAATTTTCTAAGATACTGGAAAAACTTTACAATAACAGACTGGATAGATTTATTGAACTTCACAACCTGCTTGATGACAGTCAATATGGGTTCAGAGCAAAAAGGTCCACTGCTTTGGCTTTGTGCAGTGCAATCGAAGAGATAAATAAACATGTGGACCAAAGGGAATTAGTAATAGGTCTATTTATTGACTTAAAAAAGGCTTTTGACACAATCAATCATAACATCCATCATTCCAACTGGATGGATCCAGTTGGAACTTTATGGGATTAGAGGAGTGGCTCTGAATTGGATTAAAAGTTATTTGCAAAACCGGAAGCAGTTTGTTAAAATTGGGGACTGCTGTTCTGCATATCTGGACATCGGGGTTCCCCAGGGCTCTGTGCTGGGACCAAAATTATTTATTTTATTTTATACATTAATGATTTATGTAAAGTTTCCAATGTGTTTAAAGCAGTTCTTTTTGCTGATGACACAAACCTGTTTTGTTCTGGAGAGAATTTGCAGCAGTTATTGTTTGATTTGAGAGCTGAAATGATAAAGCTGAAGAGTTGGTTTGATATGAACAAATTGTTATTAAATTGGTCAAAAACTAAAATGATGTTATTTGGAAATTATAAACAGGATGTACAAATACAGTTAAATATACTTGGGGTAAATATAGATTGTGTCAATGAGAATAAGTTGTTAGGTGTGATTATTGATGATATAATTAAATGGAAAGTGCAAATTCAACATATCCAAAAGAAAGTTTCTAAAAGTATTACAGTATTAAGTACATTCTAGATGGTAAATCACTACATACTTTGTATTGTGCATTGATTGCACCTTATATGACATACTGTGCTGAAGTTTGTGGTAATAACTATAAAACTACATTACAATCATTATTCATCCTTCAAAAAAGAGCATTAAGAATAATTCACAATGCAGGGTTTTGGGATCATACCAATCCGTTGTTTATTAAATCAAAGATATTAAAACTTGATGATATGATTTCATTTAAGACTGTTCAGTTGATGCATAAAGCGAGAAATAAAAAATTACATTTCAGAATTCAAGAATATTTTACACAGAGGGAATGTATAATTTAAGGGGTTTGTTTTATTTTAAAATTGCAGGCACTAGGATGACTAGGAGGTGCTTCTGTGTCTCCATTTGTGGCCCAAAAAATGGAATAATTTACAGGAGAAACCTAAATGATGTTCAGATATCAACCGGTTCAAACATTTATACAGAGAATTGGTATTTTCTAGATATGTACGTGGTATTAGATGAATATGGTTGAGTTGTGTTATATGTAGATGCTGTTATACTGGAACCTTTGGTTTTTTGTTTGTTTGTGAGCTGTCTGGAGAAATATTTCACTTCTTTTATCTGTAGCTATGGCTGCTGTGTTCAGATTGTGTTGGATATAAATGTCTATGAACAGGCATATATGCCTGGTTTGATTTGATTTTATACAGGAGTATAGGCGTTGATAAGCGTTGCTTCTGCCTATGCCTTTAGGCACCATGTATTTTGTTTATTTTCTTATATTTCTTTTCTCCTTGGACTTTTCTGTTATAATTTTGGTCATTTGTATATGAGTGAATTTCTGTTATGCATGGGTGACTAATAAATTCAAATTCAATCCCCTCACGTACATCCTTACATCAGCAAACTTGGATGCTGCTAGTCACTGTTGGCTCGCTGCGCTTTCAGCATATACCTTCATGCTCCAGTACCGTGCCGGAAGGCAAAATGTTTATGCCGACGCATTGTCCCGATGTCCACATGCCAACTCTGTAGATGCGTCTGGTCAAGATTCTGATTTGATTCAAGAGTTCACACAAGATCACAGTGGGGAGTCTGGAAATGAAGTTGCACCTGAAGTTGTGATCGCTATTTGTCAAAGCTTCCTTTGAAGAGTTGTGTTTCCAGTTCCTTTGATCAAACAATCACCTTGTTAGAGTCCTTGAGCATGTCAGCTGAAGTCATTCCCTCATGTTTTATTGATGAAAGTCAGCAAGGATTGCCAGTGATTCCATCTTTGTCTCTCTGTGATCTCAAGGAAAAGCAAAGAGCGGATTCCTGCATTAGAGAAGTCATCCATCAGCTAGAGACCGGAGAACAAGTTCCTCCCACAGTCAGACAAGGGCTCCCAGACCTTGGACTCCTGCTGAGGGAGCTGAACCGTCTTAAGCTACAGGATGATATCTTGTATAGGAAGAGGCATGAAGGGGATCAAGTACGGTAACAGCTTGTTCTTCCTGGAGAGTTCCAGTACATGGTCTTGATGACTCTCCATAATGACATGGGTCATATGGGTGTGGAGAGAACCCTGGATCTCATTCACTCAAGGTTTTTTGGCCTTGTATGGCTGCTGATATGGAGCCTCATATCCCGACCTCGCATTGGTGTGTAAGAAGAAAAGCCTTGCCTGAGTGAGCTGCATCATTGGTTAATATTATCCCCTTAACGCCTATTGTTGCATATATGCTACAATATTTGACTCAAATATGCAACATACCAAATTGACCAGTATGCCTGTTGTTGCAAATTTGCAACATACCATTATTATTATTATAACATTATAACATAAACTCATTACCAAAATACCAAAATTACTATTTATTTTTTGTGCAAAAGTGAAATTAATAATCTCAACATTATTTACCATCTACTTAAAAGCAAAAACACACACAAAACATTTTTTTATATACAGCTATATAAATTCAGGCGTTAAGGGGTTATTACCACACGACCACTTGAACTTGTCTGCATGGACTATCTCTCATTGGAACCTGACCAAAGTAACATCAAAGATGTCCTTGTTCTTACAGATCATTTCATCAAGTATGCTGTGGCTATACCAACTACCAATCAAAAAGCAAAAACAGTGGCAAGATGCTTGTGGGACAATTTTATTATTCATTATGGCACCCCTGAATGCCTTCATATTGATCAAGGGCCTGATTTTGAGGCAAAACTCATAAGAGAACTCTGTGATCTTCTGGGGATTCACAAAACAAGGACTACCCCCATACCATCCTCGGGGGAACCCCGTTGAACGTTTTAACCGAACACTGCTTGGTATGCTGGGAACTCTAGAACCTAAACAAAAACAAAGATGGAAAGAGTATGTAAAGCCACTTGTGCATGCGTACAATTGCACTCGAAATGAGGTCACAGGTTATACGCCGTATGAGTTGATGTTCGGCCAATCACCCCGTCTTCCTTTAGACTTAGACTTTGGGTTACCACCAGGAGAGCACCAGTCCAAATCACATTCACAGTACGTGGAGAACTTGTGAGCTCAGTTGGAAGAGAGTTACCAACTTGCTTCTAAACATGCTGGGAAATCAGCCGTAAGGCACAAAAGTCGCTTCGACCAGTGAGTGAAACTATCGATTCTCGAAGTCGGAGACAGGGTCTTGGTTCGCAGTGTGAGGCTGCACGGTAAGCACAAGCTGGAGGACAAGTGGGAGCATGACATTTATGTAGTTGTCAAACGTGCTTGTGACTTTCCAGTTTATACTGTCTGGACAGAGAAGGTTGAAAATGGACTCACTCGTACTCTGCACCGTGACCTACTGTACTTTTGCCTTGTGGATTTCTCCCAGCCGTTGACACTGAGCCTCCTCAAGTTACACCTGTCTGTAGGCCAGTGACCCACAGTCAACCACTTGTTGATTCTGAGTTGGATGAAAATCTGAGAGATGACTATGTTGAGGCCGAGTTGCCGCATATTCCTGGTCCTCCGCCTGTTACAGTTGAGAGCTGTCATCCGCCTCGAAGTGATACTGTTTCCAAATGTACCTTTGATTCTGGTTTTCAAGTTCCTCCACCTGCTGAGTCTGAACCTGCCTGTGTGTTTACTGCCAGTAGTCCTATAGATCCTGGTTCCCTGGCAGATAATGTTCCTGTTCTTGGAAAGTTCCCCATTGAATCCGAAGCTCCATTGTCACCTGTGGAGATACCTGGACCTGAAACTAGAGATGAAATTCAGAGGGATTCACTGGAGGTAGCTCATCCTGAGGAAGAGCCACAGCTCTGTGGTCAAGCAGAGGCATCCCCTAACCCTATACTGTCCGGCCGCAGTCCCACTAAAGTACCTATTGCTCATTCCTCTGAACCCGGTCCTGGATTAGGGGGGTTCGATTCTTCAGGTCGTTGCTCCACTAGAAATCGAAACCCTCCTGTGTCTACAATATTTTGCGTTAGGCAAACCGCTTATATCAGTAGTAGAAACTCTATTCCATAGCTTGGCAGACACCTATGGAAATGTTTTTACAGCTTCCTCTGCAACACCCGAGGAATCTAACTCCCGCGTCCACGTTGTATAGCATGCACCCGGAGGTGCATGGTCTTAAGGGGGGAGGGTGTAACCCGGGTGGTAATGTCCGGTTTCCTATCTCCCATTGATAAATCCTGTGTCCTATTACATCATTGCGTTGTACGTCACACGTTATTCTTTATTACCTGGTAGTTAGACGCTGTCGGGCAGATGCGAGGGAACACGGAGGAAGGAGTTGCTGCAGGTCGGTGACAAAGTCGTTCTTCTAGTATACATCCTAATACGTTACCATATTCAATGTATTGATTGTTCGTTTGTAGGAGCCGACTATCGCTGACGAAGAGCATGGGGAGAAGCTTGCGGTTGTCTTAAATAAGTGGAATTGGTGAGTTAGCATGCCTTAGCTTAGCATGTTAGCTGCATCCATTTAATTTTAATGGGCTGGTTAGCCTAGCCCGGTCCCATTCAGTTTTAAGGGGAACATTTAGCTTCAGGTATTATGTTTTTTCTTTGAGGATTCATATGTTGGTGAATTAAAAACAATGTGGAATGTTTACAAATGCTAAAAGGTTCATGTTAAAAGGGTTTTATCATTGATATGTAACCACTGAATGTACTTTGTTGTGTTTAAGCTAATTTTAGTGGGGGTTGGATGTGCTGTTTAAATCCTTGCCCTTATAATGCACTTTACTTGTTTATGCACATTTTGATACAAAGGTTATACTGTGTTTATTGTAGCTTCAATATTTAGGTGTACTAGCACCTTGCACTTTACTTTATTGAGGTGCAATATATTTAGCTATTTCTATTTGTGATAAACAATAACTTTTATAAATAATAGTACATTTATTTGTAATAGCATATTAAATTATTAATATTTAAATAATGTAATTAGAAATTAATAATTGAACATTTGAACTTTGTATTGTACAATATTAATATTGTTATTGGATTTTCTGATACAATAATTAATACTATCCATATTATTTCTGTTGTGATACTGAATAATAATGCACTCAGGATATTTTGAACTGCATGGTCCTGTTTTTATGCAGACCAGGCTTTTACTAATGGTGAGCTAAATGAACCTGAATCAATTGTTTGTGTTGTCTGTCTGCACACTTAAATATATGTTTTTGGGTACCCACTATTCCTGGCTGCTGTTGTGTCACTGGCTCCCAGAGTTGAATTCTAGCTTCTGAGAATCTGGCCCAATTTCATTGTACATTTGTACCTATATGTGAAGTATCTTGATAATACTGGTCCTAAAATTATCATAACACACTTGTTACAGTTGGGTCACAAAATTAATTTAATTTAGAGTGAGCATTTAAGCAGCTTTCATTACAAAAGGGGAGGGCAGATGCTCGAGAAGGGGATATTCTGACGCGCGGAAACGGCATCAAACTAATTAATGGATTTTAGGCCTTGGAAAACTCTGGATTCTGGATCAGGGTTTCACTTTGTAGACTTTAAAGGATTACCTCAAAACTTCACGGATACGACATCATGATGTAAAATCAAGATCAGGAAGACACTATTTTGTTTCAGCTTGTGAATTAAATATCAGATCACAATATCTTGATCAGTTGGACCATTCTGGATCAGTATGCAATTATTGCATTGTGTTGTGGAATCCGGATCCCGGTAAAGTCTGGGTCATGATCTGAATCACACATTTTATTTTGCGTCCTCATCAGTCCTTGGCAGATGTCAGAAATCTTGGATTGCTCTTGTTTATTATCAATTCTTCACCAGCACCTTAAAATATTTAAATAAATAAAAAATCGTCTTACAATCTAGACTGTACGATCTCAAGAATTTGATGACCCCCCACCACCACTTATGTTTGTATGGTGGGTGATTGTTTTTGTGCTTCCTCACCAACCATAAAGCCTTATTTCATTTTGTAATAGCTCATTTTAATAAAGGGAGTAATAGACAGAATCTCAGACATTATTAAAGCTGGTGACAGACAGCGGATCGTCTCAGACTGGCTCACAGTGTCTCTAGGTGCTGCAGAGCCAATCAAACATACAGTAATTACATTTAATTTAGAGGCACAGCCAGTGATGGCAACATTTTATCACTCAACACAGACAGCTTTCACACAATCACCCAGATGATGCATTCACATGCTGATGGTGCACTTCACACTCACACACAAAAAAACTCCACATTTATTTTTGTCTGTGAGAGGATGATGGAAAACTGTGAGAGCTGCACACACAGGCAGTGTGTACCATCAACAACACATGTAAAATAATGTAAGGGTAGAAGCATTTCCTGGACTCAAAAATCAATTAATTCATGATGTGACACCAACATAGGAATGGTCATAGTCACTTAAATAACTTTTTGTCCCCCAGCCTGATGCTTGGTTTGAACGACAGTAGATCCTCTTCACCTTGTCTACATGCCTAAATGTATTAATTGTCTGCTGTTTGATTGACTGATGTTTGCTTAAGTGGCCAGTTAGTGTATACTGATGTCCACAGGTGATTTTCAGGAAATGTAAGATGTTTTTAAATAATAATTATTTTGTATAAATGTCACTGTGTTACTGTCCTATCTCATGGATAGGAGACCACATGTAAAAAGTACCTTCGAGGGGCTCTTATTTTAACCTCCTGTTGAAACCATTGCCAGATATTTTCAGTTCGAGTACCCATCTACAGAAGATGTCATATGTTCAAAGATTGTGATGGACAGCTGACATGGACAGAACAAGCAGCTTGTTTTGACATATACACACATGGGCAAGCATGGGTTGTGTGCATACCTGTATTAAACCAAATTTGGGTCTTATCCCACGAGAGCTCTGTGAAATTCTGTTATATCTGCATTAATGGTAAATGTACACCAAGTGATGATATTGCTCCATTTCAAGAACCTTCAGTACAGGCTGCTGTGAGACATGATGATGACCAACCTTTTGCTTATATCAGTAGATGTTATTCATTTGACAACACATTTGTGACCTTGTAGGAAATTAATTATTTTGTTTGTCTGCACATCCACCACAGCCTGATCTAGCCAATCTGGACAGTTTGTTTCTTCACGTAGACGATGTAATTGATGTGTCAAGTCGACTCCTCAGCTTGTTGGACCAGAAGCAAGTTCAGTATGGAGACCCTCTGTTCCTGGAGACCCTATGTAAGTGACATGACTCACTTTCATTCATAACGGTTAACTGATATGCCACCCCAAATCTCTCAGTCTTTGATTCAGGTCTGAGGCATGTTGGCTTAGATCAGTGGTCTCCAAACTATTCCAGAAAGGGCCGAGAGGGTGCAGGTTTTCTTTGCAGCCACTGACTTCAGCAGGTGATTTCACTGATTAACATCCCTTTGAACAGGCGGGATGAGTTCAACAATGAAATCACATGCTGGAGTCAGTGGCTGCAAGAAAACCTGCACCCTCTCTGCCCTTTTTGGAATAGTTTGGAGACCACTGGCTTAGATAAAGAACTGGAAAATGCATTTTTTCATTACAGACTGTGATCAGCATTCTTTTTTCTTTTTGTTTTTTTTTTACTAGAACCATTTTTTGTTGTTGCTTGGCAGTATTTGTACAGATGTCAAAGTCTGTAGTTGTTTTAGTTAGCTGGCAACATGTGGAGGAAGAGTCTCACTCCTTCCCAAGGTGATTCTGGCATTCATCAGGGACATGTTCTGGCTCCTTCTCTGTTCAGTGCTTCCATGGACCTTGTTTTGCATAATTTGGATGCCTTTTGACTGTGACTTTATGAATGATGTTGTGATGTTTATAGAATTAACAGATGCCCCGTTTGCACTGCTTGAAAAGGGTTGTATTTCCTGGGTGTGTGACCATCCTGGATCAAGACTAAAATCCAGGCTTTCAGTGACTTCCTGGCAGAGAGATTCATTTATCTTGGCAGTAGTTGCCCATTCACACGCTGACGATTAGCCCAGTGTTTGCCAACGGAGAGGGAAAATTTGCTTGCCATTGGCCAGCGCCGAGGTCCACCAGACTCAGTAGGAGTTAAGTTGATGTCAGTCGGGCAACAGTGATGTTCGTTGTGGTCCTGGAAAAAAATTTCAACATGCTTAAAATGTTTGACATTCATGCTAAATCACTGACAAGAGCTTAGCTCTCCTACCACTATGTCACCTCTGCTAGTACGCCGTTACTGCTCTGTTCGGCCTCCACTGTCCACCATCAGAGGCTTGACTCAATGCACCATGCCCTCTGGATCCCTTGGGCAGAAATATGTACAAATATGAAGCAATGTGAAGGAATATGAAGAACCTGTCTTGATGATGTACCAGTGGTAAGAGACGCAATCACAGAGTTGTCGAGTTTAAATTATGGACTCACCTGCCTCGGAGGATGTTCATTCAGTTGTTTAATTTTGTAGAAAAAAAGCAGATCACAGACATGACACAAAACTAAAGTCATTTCAAATGGCAACTTTCTGGCTTTAAGAAACACTATAAGAAATCAGGAAAAAAAATTGTGGCAGTCAGTAACGGTTACTTTTTTAGACCAAGCAGAGGGAAAAAAATATGGAATCACTCAATTCTGAGGAAAAAATTATGGAATCATGAAAAACAAAAGAACGCTCCAACACATCACTAGTATTTTATTGCACCACCTCTGGCTTTTATAACAGCTTGCAGTCTCTGAGGCATGGACTTAATGAGTGACAAACAGTACTCTTCATCAATCTGGCTCCAACCTTCTGTGATTGCTGTTGCCAGATCAGCTTTGCAGGTTGGAGCCTTGTCATGGACCATTTTCTTCAACTTCCACCAAAGATTTTCAATTGGATTAAGATCCGGACTATTTACAGGCCATGACATTGACCCTATGTGTCTTTTTGCAAGGAATGTTTTCACAGTTTTTGCTCTATGGCGAGATGCATTATCATCTTGAAAAATGATTTCATCATCCCCAAACATCCTTTCAATTGATGGGATAAGAAAAGTGTCCAAAATATCAACGTAAACTTGTGCATTTATTGATGATGTAATGACAGCCATCTCCCCAGTGCCTTTACCTGACATGCAGCCCCATATCATCAATGACTGTGGAAATTAACATGTTCTTTTCAGGCAGTCATCTTTATAAATCTCATTGGAACGGCACCAAACAAAAGTTCCAGCATCATCACCTTGCCCAATGCAGATTCGAGATTCATCACTGAATATGACTTTCATCCAGTCATCCACAGTCCACGATTGCTTTTCCTTAGCCCATTGTAACCTTGTTTTTTTTTCTGTTTAGGTGTTAATGATGGCTTTCGTTTAGCTTTTCTGTATGTAAATCCCATTTCCTTTAGGCGGTTTCTTACAGTTCGGTCACAGACGTTGACTCCAGTTTCCTCCCATTTGTTCCTCATTTGTTTTGTTGTGCATTTTCGATTTTTGAGACATATTGCTTTAAGTTTTCTGTCTTGACGCTTTGATGTCTTCCTTGGTCTACCAGTATGTTTGCCTTTAATAACCTTCCCATGTTGTTTGTATTTGGTCCAGAGTTTAGACACAGCTGACTGTGAACAACCAACATCTTTTGCAACATTGCGTGATGATTTACCCTCTTTTAAGAGTTTGATAATCCTCTTCTTTGTTTCAATTGACATCTCTCGTGTTGGAGCCATGATTCATGTCAGTCCACTTGGTGCAACAGCTCTCCAAGGTGTGATCACTCCTTTTTAGATGCAGACTAACGAGCAGATCTGATTTGATGCAGGTGTTAGTTTTGGGGATGAAAATTTACAGGGTGATTCCATAATTTATTCCTCAGAATTGAGTGAGTCCCTATATTTTTCCCTCTGCTTGGTCTAAAAAAGTAACAGTTACTGACTGCCACAATTTGTTTTTCTTGATTTCTTATAGTGTTTCTTAAAGCCAGAAAGTTGCCATTTGAAATGACTTTAGTTTTGTGTCATGTCTGTGATCTGCTTTTTTTCTACAAAATTAAACAACTGAATGAACATCCTCTGAGGCCGGTGATTCCATAATTATTGCCAGGGGTTGTATATAGACTATAGAGTCAACGATCAGCTTTGCCAAACTATGCTAATGCTCCGTGGAGTGTGCTACCAAATTGCCCGCCCTCTGATGGAAAGACTTTGCAGCAAATGGCTGGTTAATTCAGCGTACTAATGGCATAGTGAGGAAATTCAGGTGCCTCAGTATTGATGATTGCAGCAAATGAGACTGAGAGTCAGTGTCAAACTTTCACACGACAATCTGACAACTTGCTGGTTGCACTGGTTTCCGGTGTGATATTGTGTTGAGATTTACATGATGAAGAGCAGCCACTGTGGTTAATATTTCCTAATGTCATGGCCTCAAGCCCGAAATGTACAAAACTGCTTCTGCTTCCCTTCATTCTGAGCTGAAATAAACTGGCAGTTTTAAGACCAAAACACTGCAGTTTTGGGTAAAACATCTTTGATTCAGTGTTGGTCAGACAGATATGCAGTTTTTCTCAGTGAAACAAACATTGCTGATGTGTGACATTCATTTTTTGTCCTGGCAGGTAATTCGTTCCTCAGCATGTCTGCAGACATTGAGGCAGCTTATAAAGAATATTTGGCAAACTACAGCAACATTACAGAGGTGGAGAACAGCTACAAAGACAAGGAGGCACTGTGGAACGAGATCGTCACAGTCATCAAAAGCTCAGCGTAGGTTTATAAGATTTTCATACAGCCATCATCTGTTCAGACCGTGTAAGTGTAAACTAATGGTCAACTGCAAAATTGGAAAACGTAAAATAAAGTCAAATAAAAGCAAAATAAGTATCAAAGCTAAAGACTTGCTTAAGTATCAAAGGAATTTTTTCCCCATTAAGAGATGACCTTTGCTAATTTCTCACTGCTATGCTAACTGTCAGGACGGGTGGATGCCCGGCACCCAGAGCAGCTGGACCCGCAATGCAAACTCCCAGACTAAGCTTTGGTGAAAGAGAAATCATGGTCTTTATTCCAGGCCTTGTTGGTCAGTAAGCGTAGCAGAAGGATAAGGCAGAGACGCAGTCATAAGTGAGCAGGGTTCAGAGGCATGAGCAAACACCGACATCTGTAATGAAGCAAGAGGTATGGTCGAGGAGTACAGAGCAGGATTCGGAACATGGCGAAACAAAAACTCAGAACTGTGAAAGGTGCTGGAAAGTGTACAAAGACAATAATCTGGCAGGGAAACGAAGGACTGTGAGGTTTAAATGCAGGTGGACTGATCAGGATGTGAGATGAGGAACAGGTGGCGTTAATGAGGTGCTAGAAAGATCTAGAAAGGGGCGTGGCTAATGAACAAAGATTATACACGGGCAAGATTGTGAGGTGGGTACTGCACAAAGTGGAGTGATGTAATTGACAAAGATACGTGAGCTGGTGTCAAGAGTGAAAGATACGAGGCAGGTGCACGGAACACAGTCAAATACGAGTGAGGGACGAAGACATGATGGCAGGTGCAGGGGTGTAGAGTGGAAAAAACAAATGACAATGAGGAAAACAGAACAGAGCTAAAATAGAAATCGAGAGGAGAATATAATACAACAACAAAGTGGGCATGAACATGAGAACTGAAAGAAAATAAACACTAAGACAAAACTAAACTGCAACTGACAAAGAAAACAAAGTGGCTAAACAAGCTATAAATAAAACAGAGACTCTGTGATAAACAAAACCTGACACTAAAGCACAACAGATGATATAACAAATGAGAAGAACAAAATAAACAAGTGATAAACAATGACAGCACAACCTGACAGAACAGAACTGAACAATGGTTAAATTATAAAAGTAACAAAGTCGCAAAGAAAAATAGAATCAGGGATCTGGATCAGGGCCAAGCATGACACTAGCACCGTTTTGAAAAATGACCTGAGGGTTTGAATACTCTCTCATCTTCTCTACAGGCCTGAAGTGAACGCCACCTCTCTCAGTTTCTTCCTGGTGATGCCGGTGCAACGAATTGCCCGCTACCCCCTCCTCCTGCAGACCATTCAGAAACACACCGAGCCTGGGCATCCGGCGTACGCGCTCCTGGAGCAGACCGTTCACACCGCTATTGCATTGAACTGTCGCATCAACGAGTACAAACGCTTCAAAGAAGTTGGTGAGAAGCCAGCAAACAGCAGAAGTCACATGTTCAGTCTGTTAGAAGGATTACTCATAGTTAGTTAAATGTGAAGCAGGGATCAAACTTACAAAAAAAACCTTTAAAGCTACAGTGTGTAGGATGTAGTTTCATCTAGTGGTGAAGTTGCAGATTGCATTTTGCCTTTGCTGGTCATAATTTTCTTTCCTTTCACGTTTTAGCTTCTTTGGCCATGGGGATTCATGCTCCCTTGTCCTCTGTTGTGATAAGCAACATATACATGCCTCCATTTCACAAAACGTTTCTAAATTGGTTAGCCTGCGCTAGCAACTGGTAGACAGCCTGCAGGGGAGCAACTACTGATTCCACTTCATTTTTCTTCAGTTTGCTGGTCGTGCTGCAAAATGCGAAAGGAGGAATAAGTATGTCCTATTTGGGCTTCTGTTTCAACATGGCACTGCAACAAGGTGATCTCCACAAGGGGGCCCACTCCCGTGTAATCTCGTTCATATGCCATCATTTTGATCCTGATGCCTCCCATGGAAACATGCATAAAACTACTTCAGTCGGGTACTAATGGAAAACATTTGTAGCATTTTAGAACTTGGCCATTGTCAGTGAGTTTGTGCAACATACAGCTTGTTGTCAGTAGAACGTGGGACCATAAACTATAGAGAGAGTCATAAATGCTGTGTATAATTTTGGCATTACTGTTGGGTGCTGGAGACTATGTGCTGTTTGACCTTCTTCAGCCACACTGAAACTTGGTTCCTGCACCTTTCTGGTGTAGATGAGCAGTCATTCAGACTTGACGTGCTGATGTGTAAGGAGCAGATTCACAGTGGATCTGCTGTTCATGAGATTTTAAAAGGTATGTGTCCATTATTACAGTGCAGGTTAATAAATCTTTGGGTACTGTTGCTAAAAAGGATTTCCAGGTGCTACACTAGCTGAACTGAAGATCATGTGTTTGTCCCTCATATCTCTGTAGCTGACAAATACAAGAAGACTGAAATGCTTACCATCAAGGACAAGATCAACCGCTTGAATCCCCACAGCATCGCCAAGAAGACAGCGAGACTCAGCCAGCAAATCAAACATGAGACTGGAATGGCAAACTAAGGTATAGTTTAACATTTAACAGCTGTGAGTCTGTACATAGTGGATTCTATCTCCACACTGGCCTGGGAACACCTCAGGATCCCCCAGTTAGAGATGGTCAATGTGGCATGGGAAAGGAAAGTCTGGGGTCCCCTGCTAGAGCTGTTGCCCCCTGCAGCCCGATCCCGGATAAGGGGTTGAAGATGAGTGACTGAGTGATTCAGACTATTCTGAAGTCAGACGAGCAGCAAGCAAAGACAGTAACCAACAACAAAAAGCTACAGTATGAGAGCTTTCTCAAGGTTCATGTGTTTACATTATCTGTTCTCAAGACGGCATATTGAGGAACCTTCGTTCTTCTGCTCATAGAAGAAGAGGAAAAGAGGTGTAGAAGAGTATCATTGCTGATTAGGCACTTTACTGTTTACTCGGCAACCATCATGTTTCTCAAATTGTCTGCAGTTGGTAGTCTGCACAGACACACTGATGATGGTTTGTCAAATCAGTACTTCACTCTGTCACTCTGACACACACACAAAATAACACGCTTCTTTATCGGACTCAAGGAAGCAGTAATACACTGATCACCAATGCTGTTTTGCTTGTAACATGAAGTTATTGTACTGCACATTTACGTTTGCTATTTTAGGAAGATTTTTTTGAAGACTCAAGGCAAATTTGCATTCCTGCTTGTGTTCAGAACATGCTCACTCCAACTGAATTCCACTAAGAATTTACTTATTTAATTTTGCTGTAGTGCCTCAGCTTGCTTACTGTTGGCAGTGACATTGTGTTATGCAGCACCAAATTGGGGAAGGGCCTTGGAAGATAAAGTAATGGAAGATTAGAAAAACGGTGACAAATTGAATTTGATTTGTCACAGTGTAATAAGGAGCGTTGTGCAGGTGACAATGCATCAGATGCATCAACTCCTCACAGATATGGGTTTAGAAATAGGCAAAGAACTTGAAATTCCAAAGAGTGAATATAATTTTTTCTTGTTTACCCTTGAACCCCTTTTAAGACCAGACGTAAAGGAAATTGTTTAACGTAATGTTTTTATGTGTGTTTTGTTGAAAGCTGGTGGATGAGCAGTTTGATGTACTGGAAGATTTCTTTTATGTTCTGAAGCACGGGATCCTGGAACTGCTTGAAAATGTTGAGATGTATCTGCACCATATGCAGGTAGGTAGCACCTGGTTACCTTGTTCTAAAATGTGTAGTAACAGTTTAAACTGAATCAGCATCAGATCAGAAAATTTGTAAAGTTTCATCTTGCAGATGGCATCATTGTACATATCTGTACCATATTTTCTTATCAGGTTATGACCTATAACAGTCAGATAAACCATTAGACAACAAAGAAGACACCCAAGAAGACACTGTTACTTTCTATGCCGCATTCACACTGGACGACACGAGATCGACGGCAGCCACAGGTTGCCAATGTAATCCCTATGGAAGGACGCGTTGTGGCGCCACCAAAAGTTCAAGCCACATGATGGACGTGAATGAAGCAACGCAAATGAAGCGATTTTGATGCGATTGGCGCGTTTGTGTCGCAATATCGCGTCGTGTTGCCCTTCTCCCCAAGTTGAAAAATCTGAACTTTTTCATCTTGTCGCGTCGCGATGACCAATCAGGGACTGGAAATGTAGTGACGTGGCGATGTCTGGAGTTTTATACTTGATGTGGACAATGTCCTGTCTCTGGCAGCCAGCCTGTGAGCAGGACTTATGTCCCTTTTGTCTTTTATTCCACATGACAGAGTTTGAGGGGAGAGCGAGCAGCAGCCAGTTTTTTTTTACGTGCGTGTGCGAACGACTTGTCCGTGAAGATTATTTTATTATTAACTACACAGATGTATAATAAAACAAATGGTGACTGGTTTATAACACAATTATGACAGAGTTTGAGGGGAGAGGGAGCAGCCGCACTGCAGCAGCGGCAGCAGCCAGTTTTTTTTCCATGTGCGCGCGCAAATGAATCGTCCGTGAGATCATTTTATTAACTACACAGATGTATAAGAAATAAATGGTGACTGGTTTATAACACAGTTATGACAGAGTTTGTGGGGAGAGCAAGCAGCTGCACCACAGCAGCGGCAGCAGCCAGTTTTTTTTTCCCGTGCACGCGCGAACGAATCATCAGTGAAGATAATTTTATAATAAACAAATGGTGACTGATTTATAACACAATTATGACAGAGTTTGAGGGAGAGAGAGCAGCAGCAGCAGCGGCAGCCAGTTTTTTTTAATTGTTCACATGTGCGCGCATGCGAATGGGACAGGAGGTCCTCAAACTGGGTCCTGGAGAGGCGGAAGTACCGCTGAAAGCAGCCGTCATTCAGATGCAGCTCCTGCAGCAAATAATGAAACACCCGAATTGGGAACGTCTCATGAGGAAGTTGTGAACCCACGGACGGTGCAGCTGGCGACGTTTGTCAGCTTTCCACAACAAACTAGAGCGCAGCAACTCGCTCCATGTGATCAAGGTTCGGCATGTTGACTTGACTGACATCGGAGCCGGCGAGCGGAGTAGAAGCTCCTCCTATTTGATGACGCATTGGGGCGAATTTTCGCAGCGAAACCAGAGTGACACACCAGGTGATGGTGGCGCGTCCATAGCCAGGCGAGAGACGCGATTTTGTGGCATCGCGTGTCGTGCAGTGTGAACGCAGCATTACTTGCGGGGAGAGAGGGCAGCAGAAACTGTGACAATGGCTTCTCCCTCTCTGCTGTCTGCCACTCCACTCAGCATTTTATTCACTTAAGCCCCTTTCACACCGGGGCTGCTTGCAGTTGCGTCGTTGCGTCGTCATGACGATGCCGCGTGGAAGCAAACTGAGTGCCGAGATGATGTATCTCGACCCCACAACAGCGCGAGGGGCGCAAAGGACAAAGCAAATCGGATGGCAAAAATTAACATGTTTAATTTTGTTTTGTGTCCTCTGCTCAACGCAGAAATTAAGTGGTTTCAGCGCAAGTCAGAGCAACAGGACGGTACTCATTGTGACTGGAAGCCACACTCTCACAACTCATAAACTCTCTCATCACGGTGTTAAAAAAGAACAAAAAAGGACATAAGTCCTGCTCACAGACTGATTGCCAGAGACAGGACATGTCTGCATTCAAGTATAACTCCAGACATCTCCACATTTACTCATGGACGGTTCGTTCGCGCTCGCGCATTCTCGCAGTCAAGGAGGAAAGATAAACTATAACAGAACTCAGAGCGCAGACCTGCAGCCCTGCACAAGAACAAATATAAACTAGAAGAGAAATCAGACGTGCACAGTCTGGCTGCAGCCAAACTGTGCACTTTGATTTTCTCTGTGCAGAGAACCTGCAGGCTGTGCTCTCACCTCCTCTCTGGCCCCTGCTGTGCACACTTGACGCAGAAATTCTGCGTCATCATGACGCCACAGGAAGCAACTCGAAGGAGCAATGGAAACACAGCAGGAATCATAATTGGCTCGAGTCACGCCGGGTAACGCGTCTTTGCCCCGAGTTACGCCCCTTAAAGCCCTTTAGCCCCTTTCACACCGGGGCTGCTCCCAGTTGCGACGTGTGTCATTATGATGACACCGCGTGGAAGCAACTCAGTGCCGAGACGATGCAGCTCGGCGCCACAACAGTGCGAGGTGCGCAAAGGAGGAAGCAAGTTGGGCGCCAAAAATTAAACCTGTTTAATTTTTTTGGCATCCTGTGATCCACACAGAAAGGAAGTGGTTCCAGTGCAAGTCGGGGCAAAGAGGCGTAATTCGGGGCAAGAGGCATTACCCGACGTGACTCCAAGCCAATTTATGATTCCTGCTGTGTTCCGTTGTTCCCGCAGTATAAATCACACAGGATTGTTTTTTTATACCGTGTACTTATAATGCAGTAAAAACTACACGCTGAAGAAAAAAATATAATGCAGAATGATTGCCAGAAATATCCAGTAAATGTCCGGATATCTCTAGTCCACTCATGGACGTTCGTTCACACGCGCACATGTGAACAATTAAAAGAAAAAAAAGTCTGGCTTCAGGCTTTAGTTCCTTGTTCTCTGCTCAAACTCTCACATCACAGTTAAAACAAGGACATAAGTCCTGAGACAGGACATGTCAACATCAAGTAGAACTCCAGACATATCCAGATTTGCTTGACGGACCGTTCACGCGTGCACGCGCATCTCGCAGTCAAAGGAGGAAAGAAAAGAAAAAAAATTTGTCTGCAGGCAGTTAGTTCCTGTCTCTCCAGACTCTCATCACAGTTAAAAAGGACATAAGTCCAGGAATGTCAACATCAAGTAGAACTCCAGACAGCTCCATATTTGCTTAGGACTGTCCGTGCGCACGCATCTCACGGTCAAGGGAGGAAAGATAAACTATAACAGAACTCAGAGCACAGCCTGCAGCTCAGCACAACAAGTAGAAGAGAAGTCAGAGTGCACAGTCTGTCTGCCGCTAAACTGTGCACTCTGACTTCTCTGTGCAGATGAACCTGCAGGCTGAGTTCTCACCTCCTCTCTGCCCCCTGCCTGCGTGCACCTGACGCAGAAATTCCTGCATCATCATGACGCCACAGGGAGCAACTGGGAGCAAGCCCCGGTGTGAAAGTGGCTAAAGGGGCTTTAAGGGGCGTAACTCGGGGCAAAGAGGTGTTACACGGCGTGACCTCGGAGCCAATTTATGATTCCTGCTGTGTTCCATTGTTCCCGCAGTATAAATCACGCAGGATTGTTTTTATACCGTGTACTCAATGCAGTAAAAACTACACACTGAAGAAAAAAAAAATGCAGACTGATTGCCAGAAATATACAGTAAAAAGTCCGGACATCTCGAGTCCACTCATGGACGTTCGTTCACGCGCGCACATGTAAAGTAAAGTAAGTCCCTTCGGCTGCCTCCCTTGTTTGCACTCGGGGTCGCCACAGCAAATCCAAGGTGGATCTGCATGTTGAATTGGCACAAGTTTTACGCCGGATGCCCTTCCTGACGCAACTCCACATTACATGGAGAAATGTGGCAGGGGTGGGATTTGAACCCGGAACCTTCTGAACTGAAACCAAGCGCATTAACCACTTGGCCAACAATTAAAGGAAAAAAAAAAGTCTGGCTTTCAGGCATTAGTTCCTTGTTTCTCTGCTCAACTCTCACATCACAGTAAAAAAAGGACATAAGTCCTGAGACAGGACATGTCAACATCAAGTAGAACTCCAGACATCTCCACATTGCTTGACGGTTCACTCGCGTGCGCGCGCATCTCGCAGTCAAAGGAGGAAAGAAAAGAAAAAAATTGTCTGCAGGCAGTCTAGTTCCTTTCTCTCCTCACTCTCTCCTCACAGTTAAAAAAGGACATACGTAAGTCCAGGACATGTCAACATCAAGTAGACTCCAACAATCTCCACATTTGCGCAAGGACGGTCCGTGCGCGCGCGCATCTTGCGGTCAAGGGAGGAAAGATAAACTATAACAGAACTCAGAGCGCAGCCCTGCAGCCTCAGCACAACAAGCAGAAGAGAAGTCAGAGTGCACAGTCTGTCTGCAGCCAAACTGTGCACTCTGACTTCCTCTGTGCAGAGAACCTGCAGCCTGCATTCTCACTCCTCTCTGCCCCCTACTGCGCGCACCTGACGCAGAAATTCCTGCGTCGTCATGACGCCACAGGGAGCAACTGGGTTCAGCCCCTGGTGTGAAAGGGGCTTTACACACACAGGAGTTCATTAAAAACAATAGCATACTGTCTCTGCAGGGAGTACTTCCTCAGGGATGGCTTGACTGATACGCAAACAATAGCAGAAAGTCTTTGCAGACAGGTCACACAATCATGTTTATGCAACAGTTTTACAGAGTTTTCAGTCAATGTTTCAGTGGTTTATAAGAAACTGAAACTTGCAGGCAATGCACCATAAATGATTATATGTAAGGAAGGCATTATAAATGATAACATGTATGTATGATTTTTCCAACATTCTACAGTATTTGTTGCTGCCTTTTTATTTATTTAATTTTATTTTACTACTACTACTACTACTACTACTACTACTAGTAATAATAATAATAAAAGTATTTATATAGGACTTTCCCAGGAATCAACACACTAAACAAAAAAAAACTCACTAATAAGTAATAAGTGACAGTGGACCAAAATCCTAAATTAAAAAGTTGATTAAACAAAAAAATCGAATGGACTCACGTTTTTATTGTTGTGTTTCAATATGCCATGGGTCACCAGTCCATGTCCATCTGTATCGATTAACATCTGATATGTTGACTCGTTGCACGTTTATTTAGCCAGTTTGCTTATTTTTGGAATTTAAAAGTCTTGAATTTTAAAGGGCTTCTTCCATAAATCCACTGTTAACCTCTCCATCGATGTCTATCTGACATTTTCTGTTGAACAAATTACAGCAAATAACATGAAATATGTTGTCCATCACACAATTATTTGTCCATATATTTGTCATTTAAAAGACCTTACTAGCACACTGTGGGGGATCCACGGGCTCTAGATTGAGTAGTATTTCTAAAATAGGTCGCTGACCTTTTTCAAGAGTGGTAATAATTATGCAAAGTTTCTATAATGAGTTGAAATGGTGTGTGAGTTCCGAATGTTTGTAGAACCTTAATTACATTTTTTTGGTGTTAATTTACTGTCTTAATGTATTTATAAATGTTTAGGTTCTTGTTATCATACACACACACACTATTATTATATCATTAGCATTATTACTACTATTATCAGTATTATTATTATTTTTATTATTGTTTGTAATTTCTCTTTTTTAAGGACCATAATGGAAAATAAGTGTTTTCACTTTCTTGTCATCCATGTATTTTAACGTATTTACAATTATATTGTGCACTTACAATGAACTTAGTAAATAAAATCATGCACACAAACATGTACATAGATGCCACTTCACTTTTAATGTATAGATGGTTTACCGCGCCCTGCTGGAATGGTGTGTGAGTCCAGAATGCAATTATCAATGTCCATTGTTCATTGTTGTTAGATAATATCTGTAGTTTCTCCAAAAATATTTGTCCTATTAACTTTCCATTTTCACATTGTTCATTCTTGACCCAAAATACATCAGCATACCAACAGGCAAGTGCCAGCTCTCCCCAGTTTGTCTGTGATTGAAGCCATACACACACATGCATGCACACAAAGGCCACTTGGCTATTATAATATAGATATTTAGTAACAGCACATGCTGTGGTGTGCACATGTGGAACACTGAGTTCCTGTATGCTGTAAAACACTGTGCTCAAAAGTGAATTGTACGTATAGTAAAAAGGTGTGACTAATATGTGTTTTTCCTACTCGAGAAGAGTTCTTTTTTTTTGAAAGGGTGACCTATGCTCGATAAAAGAATAACAGATATAACAGGTCTCATTCTAAATCTGTGTGTCAGCCTTTGAATAAACTAAAACTAAAGGTCATGATTTTCCATTCATTAGAATTGTCACCTTGTTTACTGGGTTTTAGGAATTCTTGGCCTGCAAAACAGAGACGTTTGACTTAGACATGGATGGAGAGAAACCAGCTGTTTGCTACAAGGAGATCGCTACTGCCCTCAGACAGTGGATCCTTCCTACATTTGTGAGTCATTTCAGTGCTGTGTTTTAATAAAAAGGGTCATTGAATTTATGTTAAACCACTCTGTCCTGCTTCTGTCCAGGAGAAAAGAATGAGGACATTGATCCATAAGCATTGTGTGCACTCCGTGACCTACTGGTGGGCCCAAGGAACCTGATCAGGAAGCGGCTGGACAACACTGCTCGACTATGAAATGATCGAAGCCAAATCCACTCTGAGCTATGAGGAGCAGGCTGTGGCAATGCCTACAGGTGGACTAAGAGTTTACAAACTGGTTTGAAAGTTCATCGTCTGTCTGGTTGAACTCAGAACTACTTCATTTGATCTTCATTATCTGATCTCCAATCTTTTATTCTTCTCCTCTTCTCTTGTGTCCTTGTCTCTGCCTCTCTTCTTTTGTTACCACCCTCTGCTCTCTCTTCTTTCATTTCATGTTGGAGTCATTTCTTATTTGGTGTGTCTCCTCTTGATTCATAACCATCTCCGCTCTTTTGTCTCACCTCATGGTGTCTGCTCCTCTCTTCTTTTTCTTCTTTCTCTTGTGATCCGATCTCCTCTTTATTAATTTATCTGCTACATTTTGCTCTTTTTAAACTACAATCACTCATTTTTGTCTCCTTATTTGCACCTCTGTCTTAACATCTTGTGTCCCATTTCCTTTTTTTAATCTTGCTTTGTCTTCTCTCATCTCAACTCATCTCTTTATTCTTATTCTTTGTCACCTCTTTTCTCATCTTGTTTCTTTATTTCATGTTGTCTCTGCTTCTCTCACCTTTTCTTTCTGTTCTTGTTTCTTATTCTCTCACATACCGTAAATACATACCATATTTTCCAGAGAATACCGTAATTTCCAGACTATAGAGCGCACCTGAATATTAGCGCACCCGCCAATTTTAAAAAGAAAAAAGAAATTGTACATGAATAAGCCGCAGTTGTTTATAAGTTGCAGGTCTCCACATTGTAACATTAGATATTTACACAGAAAGATGTTAGACAGAAAGATTTCTTAACTTTTAGTTACATTTGTACCGTAAATGCTTTTTTTCCCTCAACTGTTACACCTAAATATTAACGTGTACCTAATCCAGCGCGTGCACAGTGTCTCTGCTCCACACAGAGAACTTAGTAATTTTAACTTTTCTTGAGATTTCATCGCATGCAGCCAGGATTGCATGGAGTCTGTGGTATATGAGACGTTAATGAGGCGCTTTGACTTTTTTGACATGTTGCGCCAAGACAGAGAACTGGTGTGGAAGGGTGGGGGGAGAAGGCTCTGCTCCGCTAACTGATCTGATGGTGCAAAGTGCTGGAGAGGGACTTTTCTTCACTAAAATGAACAGGTAAGACCCTATATTTATACTGTGTGTGAATTTACATCGCACGAGGAGCACAACTTTTAGGAAATCAATTGACAGCATCAATTGACGTATTTCCACTTCTGATAAGCCTGTAAAAATCCATAAATTAGCCGCATCATTGTAAAAGCCACAGTGTTCAAATGTGTTAAAAACGTAGTGGCTAATAGTCTGGAAATTACAGTACGTTGCTTTTCTGCAGTAGACAAAAAATAAAACAATAATAAAACCGCGACCTTGACAAGCTGTCAGAAAATGAATGGATGCATGAATTAATCTCTCCTGTGGAACCAGCTCCCCAATTCAGATCAGGGAGACAGATACCCTCTCTACTTTTAAGATTAGGCTTAAAACTTTCCTTTTCGCTAAGGCTTATAGTTAGGGCTGGATCGGGTGACCCTGGACTATCCCTTGGTTATGCTGCTTTAGAAGTAGACTGGGGGGGTTCCCATGATGCACTGTTTCTTTCTCTTTTTGCTCTGTATGCATCACTCCGCATTTAATCATTGGTGATCGATCTCTGCTCCCCTCCACAGCATGTCTTTTTCCTGGTTCTTTCCCTCGGCCCCAACCAGTCTCAGCAGAAGACTGCCCCTCCCTGAGCCTGGTTCTGCTGGAGGTTTCTTCCTGTTAAGAGGGAGTTTTACCTTCCCACTGTTGCCAAGTGCTTGCTCATAGGGGGTCGTTTTGACCGTTGGGGTTTTTCATAATTATTGTATGGCCTTGCCTTACAATATAAAGCGCCTTGGGGCAACTGTTGTTGTGATTTGGCGCTATATAAAAAAAAAGTTGATTGATTGATTGATTAATGATTTTTATTATTATTATTATTATTATTGCTTGTTTTGGAGGTCCTGCAACTGATACTTACAGTTTTTCTCAATTGCTAAGACACATTTCTCGAAGGCTGCTCTTCTTTCCCTAATCTGTGAACACGAAACCCAATTTTCAAGCTACATTCACAAAACCCCAGACTCCTCTTGCAAAACCAAACTTTCACATCAAAACAGTTCAATCTGTGCTCAAAACTGAACTACCGGTATGTTGTTAAATCGTGCCCTGAGTCAATCAAAATTAAAAACACTACTGATCAGTCTCTAAACACAACATAGAAAATAGAAAACACAATGCTTAGGACATGAAGCTGTAGAAATCGGTGTTTATTGTTCATTGTAAGCTAAATGCATGTTGCAAAACAAAAAAACCTGTGCATTTAGCACTTGTACGTACAACCCCTAGTATTCTATGTATATTTTTGTACTTTGTTAATTTTAAGTAGGCTTACTATATACAAGTGCTAGTTAGTTTTTGTACTGTACAAGTGCTCTGTGTAAATACACAGGATTTATGTTATTTGTACTTGTTTTTTACTACAACCCCAATTCCAATGAAGTTGGGACGTTGTGAAAAATGTAAATAAAAAACAATACAATGATTTGCAAATCCTCTTTAATCTATATTCAATTGAATACACCGCAAAGACAAGATATTTAATGTTCAAACTGATAACATTTATTGTTTTGTGCAAATATTTGCTCATTTTGAAATGGATGCCTGCAACACATTTCAAAAAAGCTGGGACAGTGGTATGTTTACCACTGTGTTACATCACCTTTCCTTCTAACAACACTCAATAAGCGTTTGGGAACTGAGGACACTAGTTGTTGAAGCTTTGTACGTGGAATTCTTTCCCATTCTTGCTTGATGTACGACTTCAGTTGTTCAACAGTCGAGGGTCTCTGTTGTCGTATTTTGCGCTTCATAATGCGCCACACATTTTCAATGGGCAACAGGTCTGGACTGCAGGCAGGACAGTCTAGTACCCGCACTCTTTTACTACAAAGCCACGCTGTTATAACATGTGCAGAATGTGGCTTGGCATTGTCTTGTTGAAATAAGCAGGGACGTCCCTGAAAAAGACGTTGCTTGAATGGCAGCATGTGTTGCTCCAAAACCTGGATGTACCTTTGAGCATTGATGGTGTCATCACAGATGTGTAAGTTGTCCATGCCATGGGCACTAACACACCCCCATACTATCACAGATGCTGGCTTTTGAACTTTGCGCTGGTAACAGTCTGGATGGTCTTTTTCCTCTTTTGTCCAGAGGACATGGCGTCCATGATTTCCAAAAACAATTTGAAATGTGGACTCATCAGATCACAGCACACCTTTCCACTTTGCGTCTGTCCATTTCAGCTTTCGCTTTGCATGGTAGCGTTTTAACTTGCACTTGTAGATGTAGAGACGAACTGTGTTAACTGACAATGGTTTTCTGAAGTGTTGCTGAGCCCACACAGTAAAATCCTTTACACAATGATGCCGGTTTTTAATGCAGTGCCGCCCGAGGGATCGTAGGTCACGGGCATTCAGTGTTGGTTTTCGGCTTTGCCGCTTACTTGTAGAAAGTTCTCCAGATTCTCTGAATCTTCTGATTATATTATGGACTGTAGATGATTGAACGTTGTGAAACATTATTCTTAAACTGTTGGACTATTTTTTCATGCAGTTGTTCACAAAGTGGTGATCCTTGCCCCATCTTTGCTTGTGAATGGCTGAACCTTTTGGTGATGCTCCTTTTAAACCCAATTATGACACTCACCTGTTTCCAAACAGGTGTTCTTTGAGCATTCTTCAACTTTCCCCGTCTTTTGTTGCCCCAGCTTTTTTGAAACGTGTTGCAGGCATCCATTTCAAAATGAGCAAATATTTGCACAAAAACAAAAACGTTTATTAGTTTGAACATTAAATATCTTGTCTTTGTGGTGTATTTAATTGAATATAGGTTGAAGAGGATTTGCAAATCATTGTATTCTGTTTTTATTTACATTTTACACAACATCCCAACTTCATTGGAATTGGGATTGTAGTAAAAAATGAGTACAAATAACAGAAATCCTGTGTATTTACACGGAGCACTTGTACAGTACAAAAACTAATTGGCACTTGTATAGTAAGCCTACTTAAAATTAACAAAGTACAAAAATATACATAGAATACTAGGCCAAAAAACAGTTATGCCCCCATCACACATAGCCGGAATCACACAGAGTGGCATCAGAGTTATGAATCGGCGCACATCCGAAAAGTGTCGGATTTTAGTTCCAAAACGTTCTGACAGCCATTTGCGGAATTCCACACAGTTGGTCAAAATTGGCCAGCAGCCCCAAGTGTGATGCACATGTTCAAAACTTTCCGGGCGTGATCTAGATGGGACACCTATCTGACGGTGGTCCATGTGTAATCTGAGGACCATCTAACTGCAATTTACATATTCCGTTGGCTGTAAAACAGAATCCGAAATGATTTGAGTGCATACAAGGGAACCTCAAGATAGAGCTGGCACCGCAAAGCCTGGTATGACCTGCACATCCCATGTATAATAATGCCCCCCCCCGGAGTGCAAAGGAAATGTTGAAATGTATATGGCACACTTCATCATGGTAATAATTATGACTTGTTATCATGTACAGTGAATGTGAACAGCAGCTATCAAGCCGAAAGCACCGTGCGCTAATGTGCACATGCCGCTGTGAATCTGAACAGGCTGTTATATCCACATTAGACCTTACACTACAGACATTTGTCCATTCCTTCCCATGGGTGACTTAAATAATATGAACTATTGTCTCCATCATAAGTGTATCTAACACAGGCAGCTGTGTCTCTCTGTGGTGCGCAGTGATGCGTCATTACACGCATCAGGCTCGGAGCTGAATGGAGCTCACGCTGTAATAAATGTTCACCTTCTATCTCTGTCGGAGATATGACGTGGAACTTGTGCCAGGCCGTTACGCCATTACAGTTTTTCCAATTGCTAAAACACAATTTTGCAAAATAGTATGGTTTTATCAAAATACTTAAGTCAGAAAAACACACCCAAACTACAAAATACTCCTATAGCCTGCAAAATGAAGCACTGCAGCCAAAACAGAATATAGCATTGTCAAAATCAAACTTTTGCACCAAGTGGCACACACGTCATGCATATTCCCAAATTTTTGTCTAACCAACTACACACTGTTGGGCATAATGTAAAAAACTCTCATTTCGTGTGCTTGCCACAATACTAAAATAGTTCAATTTGTAGAAAATTCTTCAGATTGTTCACATGCTCAGAAATATTGGCGGATACACACATGCTGTTGAAACATGTTATTTTTCCCCAAACAGGACAGTGCAACATACGCACAACAGATATATTTACATTGGAATGAACAAAAATATGCTCACAAATAAATAAAAACAGTAAACTGAAAAGAAAATTACAGAAAAATATATAGGCAACAAAAATAATTAGGCAGCATCTTGCCGCACAGCTGGGTCTGGCCACAACTCCTCGTCCACATCACAGGCAATATCTTCCCTTGCCAGACATCGAGGGAAGAAGTGCCTTATCCGTCCCTGAATCGCACCCACATCAATTTCACCACATGCCTCTTCCATAGCCTGCACTAAAGGAATGCGCACATAGGGGCTGGTCACCTTCCACCGCCATGCCAAAAACAACTCTTCTGTAGGGTTCAGAAATGATGAGTAAGGTGGGAGGTATTGCACAAGAAATGGTGGGTGGTCAGCAAACCAATTTTGAACTGGGGCTGCACGATGAGAGCTCACGTTGTCCCAAACTACAACATACCGGTTTCTTTAATGGTCTGGATCATTCATACACTCTGGTGGTATGAGAATGTTGTGGAGTCTGCAGAAATGTGAGAATATGGGCTGTGTTGTATGGTCCAAGGTTGGCATGACTGTGGAGGACACCATGCGTATTGGAGATGGCAGCGCACATTATGATGTTCCCAGCACGTTGGCCAGGAACATTTACGAGTATAATGGCTCTGTGGCCAATGTTTCTTCCCCTTCTTCTGGTCTTTGGAAGGTTGAAGCCAGCCTCATCTATGAAGATGAACTCATGTGGGATTGCATGAGCATCTATTTCCAGTACTCCCTGAAAACAAAGAACAAAAAGGCTATATGATTTTATCCAGCACACTGGAAAACATGTTGCGTGTAGTGTACTGCAGTCAATACTGTACATACATCCACATATGCACGTCTGAGCTCTTTGTTTCTTTGAGAGTTTCTCTCAAAAGACACCTTATAAAGTTGTTTGCGAGTCAGTGTGGACAGACTGACTCGTTAAATATTGTAGAAGATGATGTCTTGGATGATGTGGCTTTGAATTTAATGTAATCTAATTTCATTATTTTCCAAAACCAAGTTTACAGTGGCAGCTTCCTGTACCCCAGTGAACATTTGGCCCCTTCCTCCACCATGGTTGCGTCTCTCAGTCCTTTAGAAAAACAAAAAAAACAAACAAAACAAAACAAGTATATAGGGCTTGGACAATGCAGCCTAAAGATATTTCCCCCACAGTAGAGTAAATTGTACAGGAAACCTGTACAATTAGTGTATGACATCAGCCATTCATGAAGTAAACAGGTGTCACCCAACTGATACACTATGACATGGGCTGTACTACATAGTGTGAAAGAAATGTTGGTGACATACCTGTGCTGTAGTCTAAATGTCCGGATGACAGAGGCGAATGTAAGTTGGGCTGAATTCTCTGTCCAGCTTCTCACATTGTCAGCCCGTGGTTGATGACATGATCAACTAAGGTTGCTCTGATTTCATTTGAGAGTTGTTGTCTTCTTCATCCATGAACTCCTCTCCCAGCTCTACCCCTACCTCTACTCTTCCCCCCCTCTCATTCTCATTCTCCCTCTTCCTCTTCCTCTCTCTGCCACGTCTTCCATTGTTGTTGTAAAAGAAAGAGGTGCTCACCTGTGCTTTTTATAGTGCTTATTTCCTGATTGAAGTGTTGACAATTAAGCATTCAGGTGTTTGTCCAGGTGGACCATATATTGGCCAATTAGCTCATGTAGTGTCATTTTGAATAGCAGTGTTTTGAAATTGCAAACATGTGACTTTATGTCAGATTGTTGTGTCTTATGCAGAGAACCGTGTTCAGTTCATTTAAAAAGTGCCATTTTGAATTGCAAAATGTGTGTACAGCAGAAACTGTTTAGACTTTTGGAGACTTGAGAGGAGGTTTTGCTCTCTGTGTGTCAGTTAAAATAATTGTGCTATGGATGTCGTTGTAGTGTGTTAGCGAATGGAAAAAACTGTAGTAAACATGAATCTCACCTCCAACAGCGGCCCAGGAGTCTTTCACAGCGTGCACGTGGGCATGAAGGCGGGACACAGCCTGTGGTTAGCATCTAATCACCCAAAAGAAAAACATTGCTTCCATGTGATAATTCAACCATCGTGGTATCCAGAGTTGTGTTGTACTCCTGAAGTCAGCAAAAACGAAAAAAGAAAGTTCCCTGGAAAGGCGCACCGTCTGAGGTACTGCATGGCACACTGCCAGCAAACTTTGGAGCGGAGCTGTCCATTGGAAGGCGCACGTGCACCCGGCGCGCGCTTAGTGGCCCATGCAGTGTTATGCATACACACACACACACAGCTGAGTGATAATTGCAGCCCCACGCGTGTGTGCGCAGCGCCTGTGCGCCACGAACACGCGCGGTGCAGTCCCGTGTTTGCCATCCAGAAAGTTGGAGATCAGGCAGTCTGCAGTGCTTTTTATGGCCATCTGACAGTAGTCTGTGTCATCCACATACGTGGATACGATCTGACACGCGTGGATGAGGCAGTCTGTCTGCGCTCCGACACTGCAGACCGCGCTTCTTTTCTTCCCGACTGCATTGGATTATGGCAATATTTTCCATATCGGCATGCTTCTGGCACAATCTTACTATGTGTCACAGGGGCTTTAGACTAACCCTCCATAAAAGTACTACAGTACATTGGCACAGTGATGTACTCAAACATGTATTTACTTACCGTATACTGTTGTACAGTATATACATAGTATTCTTGGGATTCTGGTGGACACAGTGAATCTACTGATGTTTGGTTGGACCCTTTGTCCGGCCTCCCTCGTGCTCATACCGTGGACAAGAACATGGTCATTTCATCAGATATTACTGTTCTTTGTCTTCGCTGACCACCTCGACCACCTTGGTCACTTCAGCCTCCTCTCATACCAACTCCTCCTCTCAGATTTCTATCCGTTGTCGTGCCTCACAAACCAGTGCTCTCTGAACTGGCTTATATATGTTCCCTCACATCATTGGCCACAAGTGTGATGAGTTTTGAGTTGTTGTGTTCAACCGGTGACACCAGTTCTTTAACTGTGTTTGACTTTTGCCATCTGTGTTCACTATTATGCAACACAGGTGCATCAGAACGGCTGAATCACAATCAAGTTGACCAGCTGTGGTGCACAAGAGGTAAAAAATGAAGTTCCTCAGATGAAGATGAAAATACTTCTAAAACAATCTATACTATAGTATCCAGAGCTCAATGCCTGAAAATATTTTTGAAGTAACTGTCTTCATGAGCCAACCTTGAACCTTCGTGTGCATGTGTTTGCATGCAGTTTTTTCACGCCTGTCGGTTGCGTCATTTGCCTGTGAGCAGGCTATGAGTGAGCACTGGTCCTCCCCCCTCGTTGGATTTTCATTTTGAGGAAAATGTCTGAACGATTGGAGCAGCGCTGAATCAAATTTTTCCAGAAACTGTGAGAGACACCCAGGTGGAAACCATTCGGAAGATTCAAATGGCTTTCGGTGGCTTTTCAGTCAAGTAAGTATCCGAGGAATTGTGTAAGAGCTGGACATGTCACAACATGTCCTGCGAGACTTCCAACTTCCGCACGTCTTTCATTACAAAATCTCCTGTAACAATGGAATGTGCCAAAAAAGTGCTGATGTTCACCTCTTCTGCAATTTCTCTGGTAGTCAGACGACATCCCGGATCAACACAGTGTTCACTTTGGAAATGATCTGGTCGTTTCAGCATGTCAATGGCCGATCGGAGCGCGGCGCACCCTCCGCCATTGTGTGCCGTCTTTAAACCGGTTGTAACGCTCCTTAATCTGTGTGATGCCCATAGGATTGTCACCGAAAGCCGCCTGAATCTTCCGAATGGTTTCCACCTGGCTGTCTCACAGTTTCTAGAAAAATTTGATGCAGCAAAGCTCCAAATCGTTCCACCTCGCAATGAAAATCCAACGAGAGGGGAGGACCAGTGCTCACACAAAGCCTGCTCACAGGCGAATGATGCAACCGATGGGCGTAAAAAAAATCACGCATGCGCATGAAGGTTCAAGGTTGGCTCATGCAAGCACACATGATTCAAATCCATATGGTTTTTGAAAAAAATAAAAAGGTCTGATACTTTTTGGACAGACCTCGTATTCATGATTTCACATGGAAACGGCTCAAAATTTATTTTTTATATGATCAAAAATACGTAGAACACGACATCATTTCTGAAAAAAGTAGCTTTATTGCTTAACTTGAAACATCCATCCCCAAAGTGGGAATACACATAGTAATACATATATCAAAAGAACTTCTGTCAGAATTGTTTAATGTGACCTCTGCTACCATATAACAGAACTGAAGTTATCTATGTACAGACACAACACAAAAAAATCTAATTATTCAAATCATGCATTATTTTTTTATTTGTGTATTACTAAAATTTATTTGCTGAAATATCAATGGTTTGCTGTTTACTATCCTGATTTTAGCACAATACACGACACTATGTACGGACACAGTATGTACTAACAGTTTCCAGCTGTTAGTGCCCAAATGTTCACTTCAAATGAGAATTGAAAAACTATTTTTCTGTTATGAATAAAGACTAAGCTAGACTACTGTTACATACCATTTGATCCACTGACATCCTTTGGGTAGAGGATTCTCCAGGGCTATGTATGGACACTACTAACCCACTATTTTGGTGAACAAAAGGTGTGGTCACAAAACTCGAATTTTTGGGAAAACAAACAATTCAAATTCAATGATATTCAACATAATGTCACAGTTTTTCTCAGATGCTAAAACACAAAACCCTATTGCCTAAATAAAATTCTCAAATGCCTTTACACAGTTATTGAATTAATCTCCCTTTTGGCAAAACCGTAGATGACTTTCACATAGGTAGACACATTTAGCAAAATTCATTCACTCTTTTTGCAAAACTCTAAACACATTCTCATACTATAAAACACATTCTGCATAATAATTCACTTCTTAATATATTACTAACCAAACAAACAGAAGATAAACACAATTAAAGCACAGATGTCACCAATTAGACACTACTAGTCAGAACTGTTAACACTTGTGTCTAATGATGTGACAACCATATAAGCCAGTTCAGAGTTGAAACAGGCTGGTTGGAGTTTCATTGCAACAGTGGACAGAAACCAGAGGCGCAGGGGGTGGGTGCGTGTTAGAGGTGGGGGAGTATGAAGAGGAGGAAGAGGAAGACAACGAGTTACAGTAAATGATGAAATTCGGGCCACAATCATTGACCATGTTCTGGTTCATGGGATGTTAATGAGAGAAGCAGGACTTCGAGTCCAACCTAACCTTAGCCATTTCTCTGTGGCTTCAATAATTCAGACATTCAGACAACAGAACAGGTATAGTGTAAATGTTCAGTACTGTATACAGTACACAGTTACAGCAGATTTTGTAGACCACTGTGACAAAGCGTATATTGTATATTCACTTGTGTAGAATTGCAAGGATGCCAGGGGGAGGTGGAAGAACCTTTATGTTCTCCCAGCAGCAGGAGACCCTGATAGTTGACATGGTCATTCAAAACAACACCATTAGACTACGCGAAATACAACAGCAAGTGATTGAAGACAATGTCATTTTGAAGGAATCAACACCGTAAGCCTCTCCACCACTGACTGTGTCCTGAAACGCAACAGAGTGCGCATGAAACAAGTGTACAGAGTACCCTTTGAACGCAACTCTAACAGAGTGAAAGAGCTCAGATATGAGTATGTCCAAGTAAGTACACATTCAGATACAGTACAAGTACTGCATACTTTAAACACTATCATATCTGCCTGTCTTTCTGTTCACTAAAGCCTCGGTCCCGCCGAATAATGAAGGCTGAAGAAGGAGCCACGCATGGGTGTGGGGTGATTATTTGAAGAATGACCCACGTTTTCATCTATCACGTATCCACTATGAAGGTGCCACTATGTGCCTCTGTACCCCGCATGTGCCACATAGCAGCCTCTAGTGAGCCACGACCACCTGTCATTACAGCCTCGAATGGCTCGCATCAGCCACACTAAGCCACATAGTGCCATGATAGCGCCATGATAACGCCATGCTGGCGCACGTTTAGGCATGAGTTTGGTCCAAACCTCCACACCTGGTCCTTTTAAAGTGTGGGTTTTCAATTCACAGATTCACAGCAGCATTTAAAGATGTCCCTTCTTTTTTATTTTTTAAACGCAGTCCAAAATTAGACACTCCATCACAGTTCCGCAGTTGTGCGCTGTGCGCCAGGCTGCAGTCCACCTGTAATGCACCAGACCAGCTACACCCGAACCACGGGTTCCTGGAGAGCCGCCTCTGAGTGCCTCGCTTGCTCCGCGGCTCTCTGGCTTTTTTTTTTTTTTTTTTTTTTTTTTCCACCTTTAAACACACAAAACTTTATGTTTGTCCGTTTATTTCTGCAAAATCGCTGTTTTGCGCGTGCTGCTGTTGTCCTTTCATGGACAGCTGTCTCTGTGCTCTTTCTGGCTTCCTTTCCATCCGTGGCTTGCTGGCTTTATTTTTTCCCTGGCTTTAAGCACAATCATTTTTACAACGTGAATCCACTTTAACTTTGTGTTCGTCCGTTTATTTCTGCAAAAGCACTCTTTTGCGCGCTGTGCCGTTCTGCATACAGAATGAGGTGGCCGTTTTATTATATACACCTGAGGATCATTTTCATATATATATATATATATATATATATATATATATATATATATATATATATATATATATATATATACGAGGTGTCCATAAAGTATCGTACCTTTTTTTATTTTTTTAAACTATATGGATTTGATTCATATGTTTTACGTCAGACAAGCTTGAACCCTTGTGCGCATGCGTGAGTTTTTCCACGCCTGTTGGTGACGTCATCCGCCTGTGAGCACGTTGTGGAAGGAGTGGTCCCGCTCCGTCGTCAGATTTTCATTGTCTGGAAATGGCGGAATGATTTGGGGATTTTTTCCATCAGAATTTTTTCAGAAGCTGTTAGAGACTGGCACCTGGAAACTATTTGAAAAATGTATCTGGCTTTGATCTATCTCGGCTTTCAATGCTTACCAGTCCAGTAAGTATCAGTGAAATTGTGGAGAGCTGGACATGTCCAAACTTGTCCTCTGACACGCCGAAACGGAGGTGTTCCTTTGTCTCGCTTCCAAAGCGAATCGGTCGTGATGCGCGAAGCCTCCGGCGGCTTTCCATGACAAAATCTCTTGTTAAAAGTGAAATCTGCGGTATTTTCGGCATCCAAGGTTTGACAGAAAATGTCCAGTGCACAGAGCCGGTGGAATTGTGTGCGCAAGACAGCCGCTCCAAAAATAGCCTCTCAGGTCCTGCCTCAGTGCGCACACACAGCGGAGCTCATGTGATCCATTAACAAAATATTAAATCAACATACTTTTACATCCAACAGACATCAACATACAGACATACTTTTACAGCTAGGAACTGTTTATCAAGCTCTAAAAACATTAAAAATACACTCAACAAAAATATAAACGCAACACTTTTGGTTTTGCTCCCATTTTGTATGAGATGAACTCAAAGATCTAAAACTTTTTCCACATATACAATATCACCATTTCCCTCAAATATTGTTCACAAACCAGTCTAAATCTGTGATAGTGACCACTTCTCCTTTGCTGAGATAATCCATCCCACCTCACAGGTGTGCCATATCAAGATGCTGATTAGACACCATGATTAATGCACAGGTGTGCCTTAGACTGCCCACAATAAAAGGCCACTCTGAAAGGTGCAGTTTTATCACACAGCACAATGCCACAGATGTCGCAAGATTTGAGGGAGCGTGCAATTGGCATGCTGACAGCAGGAATGTCAACCAGAGCTGTTGCTTGTGTATTAAATGTTCATTTCTCTACCATAAGCCACCTCCAAAGGCGTTTCAGAGAATTTGGCAGTACATCCAACCAGCCTCACAACCGCAGACCACGTGTAACCACACCAGCCAGGACCTCCACATCCAGCATGTTCACCTCCAAGATCGTCTGAGACCAGCTACTCGAACAGCTGCTGGAACAATCGGTTTGCATAGGGAAGCTCATCTGCATGCTCGTCGTCCTCATCAGGGTCTCGACCTGACTCCAGTTCGTCGTCGTAACGACTTGAGTGGGCAAATGCTCACATTCGAATGTTCCTGTTCTTGGAAAGTTCCCCATTGAATCCGAAGCTCCATTGTCACCTGTGGAGATACCTGGACCTGAAACTAGAGATGAAATTCAGAGGGATTCACTGGAGGTAGCTCATCCTGAGGAAGAGCCACAGCTCTGTGGTCAAGCAGAGGCATCCCCTAACCCTATACTGTCCGGCCGCAGTCCCACTAAAGTACCTATTGCTCATTCCTCTGAACCCGGTCCTGGATTAGGGGGGTTCGATTCTTCAGGTCGTTGCTCCACTAGAAATCGAAACCCTCCTGTGTCTACAATATTTTGCGTTAGGCAAACCGCTTATATCAGTAGTAGAAACTCTATTCCATAGCTTGGCAGACACCTATGGAAATGTTTTTACAGCTTCCTCTGCAACACCCGAGGAATCTAACTCCCGCGTCCACGTTGTATAGCATGCACCCGGAGGTGCATGGTCTTAAGGGGGGAGGGTGTAACCCGGGTGGTAAATGTCCGGTTTCCTATCTCCCATTGATAAATCCTGTGTCCTATTACATCATTGCGTTGTACGTCACACGTTATTCTTTATTACCTGGTAGTTAGACGCTGTCGGGCAGATGCGAGGGAACACGGAGGAAGGAGTTGCTGCAGGTCGGTGACAAAGTCGTTCTTCTAGTATACATCCTAATACGTTACCATATTCAATGTATTGATTGTTCGTTTGTAGGAGCCGACTATCGCTGACGAAGAGCATGGGGAGAAGCTTGCGGTTGTCTTAAATAAGTGGAATTGGTGAGTTAGCATGCCTTAGCTTAGCATGTTAGCTGCATCCATTTAATTTTAATGGGCTGGTTAGCCTAGCCCGGTCCCATTCAGTTTTAAGGGGAACATTTAGCTTCAGGTATTATGTTTTTTCTTTGAGGATTCATATGTTGGTGAATTAAAAACAATGTGGAATGTTTACAAATGCTAAAAGGTTCATGTTAAAAGGGTTTTATCATTGATATGTAACCACTGAATGTACTTTGTTGTGTTTAAGCTAATTTTAGTGGGGGTTGGATGTGCTGTTTAAATCCTTGCCCTTATAATGCACTTTACTTGTTTATGCACATTTTGATACAAAGGTTATACTGTGTTTATTGTAGCTTCAATATTTAGGTGTACTAGCACCTTGCACTTTACTTTATTGAGGTGCAATATATTTAGCTATTTCTATTTTGTGATAAACAATAACTTTTATAAATAATAGTACATTTATTTGTAATAGCATATTAAATTATTAATATTTAAATAATGTAATTAGAAATTAATAATTGAACATTTGAACTTTGTATTGTACAATATTAATATTGTTATTGGATTTTCTGATACAATAATTAATACTATCCATATTATTTCTGTTGTGATACTGAATAATAATGCACTCAGGATATTTTGAACTGCATGGTCCTGTTTTTATGCAGACCAGGCTTTTACTAATGGTGAGCTAAATGAACCTGAATCAATTGTTTTGTGTTGTCTGTCTGCACACTTAAATATGTTTTTGGGTACCCACTATTCCTGGCTGCTGTTGTGTCACTGGCTCCCAGAGTTGAATTCTAGCTTCTGAGAATCTGGCCCAATTTCATTGTACATTTGTACCTATATGTGAAGTATCTTGATAATACTGGTCCTAAAATTATCATAACACACTTGTTACAGTTGGGTCACAAAATTAATTTAATTTAGAGTGAGCATTTAAGCAGCTTTCATTACAAAAGGGGAGGGCAGATGCTCGAGAAGGGGATATTCTGACGCGCGGAAACGGCATCAAACTAATTAATGGATTTTAGGCCTTGGAAAACTCTGGATTCTGGATCAGGGTTTCACTTTGTAGACTTTAAAGGATTACCTCAAAACTTCACGGATACGACATCATGATGTAAAATCAAGATCAGGAAGACACTATTTTGTTTCAGCTTGTGAATTAAATATCAGATCACAATATCTTGATCAGTTGGACCATTCTGGATCAGTATGCAATTATTGCATTGTGTTGTGGAATCCGGATCCCGGTAAAGTCTGGGTCATGATCTGAATCACACATTTTATTTTGCGTCCTCATCAGTCCTTGGCAGATGTCAGAAATCTTGGATTGCTCTTGTTTATTATCAATTCTTCACCAGCACCTTAAAATATTTAAATAAATAAAAATCGTCTTACAATCTAGACTGTACGATCTCAAGAATTTGATGACCCCCACCACCACTTATGTTTGTATGGTGGGTGATTGTTTTTGTGCTTCCTCACCAACCATAAAGCCTTATTTCATTTTGTAATAGCTCATTTTAATAAAGGGAGTAATAGACAGAATCTCAGACATTATTAAAGCTGGTGACAGACAGCGGATCGTCTCAGACTGGCTCACAGTGTCTCTAGGTGCTGCAGAGCCAATCAAACATACAGTAATTACATTTAATTTAGAGGCACAGCCAGTGATGGCAACATTTTATCACTCAACACAGACAGCTTTCACACAATCACCCAGATGATGCATTCACATGCTGATGGTGCACTTCACACTCACACAAAAAAACTCCACATTTATTTTTGTCTGTGAGAGGATGATGGAAAACTGTGAGAGCTGCACACACAGGCAGTGTGTACCATCAACAACACATGTAAAATAATGTAAGGGTAGAAGCATTTCCTGGACTCAAAAATCAATTAATTCATGATGTGACACCAACATAGGAATGGTCATAGTCACTTAAATAACTTTTTGTCCCCCAGCCTGATGCTTGGTTTGAACGACAGTAGATCCTCTTCACCTTGTCTACATGCCTAAATGTATTAATTGTCTGCTGTTTGATTGACTGATGTTTGCTTAAGTGGCCAGTTAGTGTATACTGATGTCCACAGGTGATTTTCAGGAAATGTAAGATGTTTTTAAATAATAATTATTTTTGTATAAATGTCACTGTGTTACTGTCCTATCTCATGGATAGGAGACCACATGTAAAAAGTACCTTCAAGGGGCTTATTTTAACCTCCTGTTGAAACCATTGCCAGATATTTTCAGTTCGAGTACCCATCTACAGAAGATGTCATATGTTCAAAGATTGTGATGGACAGCTGACATGGACAGAACAAGCAGCTTGTTTTGACATATACACACATGGGCAAGCATGGGTTGTGTGCATACCTGTATTAAACCAAATTTGGGTCTTATCCCACGAGAGCTCTGTGAAATTCTGTTATATCTGCATTAATGGTAAATGTACACCAAGTGATGATATTGCTCCATTTCAAGAACCTTCAGTACAGGCTGCTGTGAGACATGATGATGACCAACCTTTTGCTTATATCAGTAGATGTTATTCATTTGACAACACATTTGTGACCTTGTAGGAAATTAATTATTTTGTTTGTCTGCACATCCACCACAGCCTGATCTAGCCAATCTGGACAGTTTGTTTCTTCACGTAGACGATGTAATTGATGTGTCAAGTCGACTCCTCAGCTTGTTGGACCAGAAGCAAGTTCAGTATGGAGACCCTCTGTTCCTGGAGACCCTATGTAAGTGACATGACTCACTTTCATTCATAACGGTTAACTGATATGCCACCCCAAATCTCTCAGTCTTTGATTCAGGTCTGAGGCATGTTGGCTTAGATCAGTGGTCTCCAAACTATTCCAGAAAGGGCCGAGAGGGTGCAGGTTTTCTTTGCAGCCACTGACTTCAGCAGGTGATTTCACTGATTAACATCCCTTTGAACAGGCGGGATGAGTTCAACAATGAAATCACATGCTGGAGTCAGTGGCTGCAAAGAAAACCTGCACCCTCTCTGCCCTTTTTGGAATAGTTTGGAGACCACTGGCTTAGATAAAGAACTGGAAAATGCATTTTTTCATTACAGACTGTGATCAGCATTCTTTTTCTTTTTTTTTTTTTTACTAGAACCATTTTTTGTTGTTGCTTGGCAGTATTTGTACAGATGTCAAAGTCTGTAGTTGTTTTAGTTAGCTGGCAACATGTGGAGGAAGAGTCTCACTCCTTCCCAAGGTGATTCTGGCATTCATCAGGGACATGTTCTGGCTCCTTCTCTGTTCAGTGCTTCCATTGGACCTTGTTTTGCATAATTTGGATGCCTTTTGACTGTGACTTTATGAATGATGTTGTGATGTTTATAGAATTAACAGATGCCCCGTTTGCACTGCTTGAAAAGGGTTGTATTTCCTGGGTGTGTGACCATCCTGGATCAAGACTAAAATCCAGGCTTTCAGTGACTTCCTGGCAGAGAGATTCATGTTATCTTGGCAGTAGTTGCCCATTCACACGCTGTACGATTAGCCCAGTGTTTGCCAACGGAGAGGGAAAATTTGCTTGCCATTGGCCAGCGCCGAGGTCCACCAGACTCAGTAGGAGTTAAGTTGATGTCAGTCGGGCAACAGTGATGTTCGTTGTGTGGTCCTGGAAAAAAATTTCAACATGCTTAAAATGTTTGACATTCATGCTAAATCACTGACAAGAGCTTAGCTCTCCTACCACTATGTCACCTCTGCTAGTACGCCGTTACTGCTCTGTTCGGCCTCCACTGTCCACCATCAGAGGCTTGACTCAATGCACCATGCCCTCTGGATCCCTTGGGCAGAAATATGTACAAATATGAAGCAATGTGAAGGAATATGAAGACCTGTCTTGATGATGTACCAGTGGTAAGAGACGCAATCACAGAGTTGTCGAGTTTAAATTATGGACTCACCTGCCTCGGAGGATTTCATTCAGTTGTTTAATTTTGTAGAAAAAAAGCAGATCACAGACATGACACAAAACTAAAGTCATTTCAAATGGCAACTTTCTGGCTTTAAGAAACACTATAAGAAATCAGGAAAAAAAATTGTGGCAGTCAGTAACGGTTACTTTTTTAGACCAAGCAGAGGGAAAAAAATATGGAATCACTCAATTCTGAGGAAAAAATTATGGAATCATGAAAAACAAAAGAACGCTCCAACACATCACTAGTATTTTATTGCACCACCTCTGGCTTTTATAACAGCTTGCAGTCTCTGAGGCATGGACTTAATGAGTGACAAACAGTACTCTTCATCAATCTGGCTCCAACCTTCTGTGATTGCTGTTTGCCAGATCAGCTTGCAGGTGGAGCCTTGTCATGGACCATTTTCTTCAACTTCCACCAAAGATTTTCAATTGGATTAAGATCCGGAACTATTTACAGGCCATGACATTGACCCTATGTGTCTTTTTGCAAGGAATGTTTTCACAGTTTTTGCTCTATGGCGAGATGCATTATCATCTTGAAAAATGATTTCATCATCCCCAAACATCCTTTCAATTGATGGGATAAGAAAAGTGTCCAAAATATCAACGTAAACTTGTGCATTTATTGATGATGTAATGACAGCCATCTCCCCAGTGCCTTTACCTGACATGCAGCCCCATATCATCAATGACTGTGGAATTAACATGTTCTTTTCAGGCAGTCATCTTTATAACATCATTGGAACGGCACCAAACAAAAGTTCCAGCATCATCACCTTGCCCAATGCAGATTCGAGATTCATCACTGAATATGACTTTCATCCAGTCATCCACAGTCCACGATTGCTTTTCCTTAGCCCATTGTAACCTTGTTTTTTTTTTTTCTGTTTAGGTGTTAATGATGGCTTTCGTTAGCTTTTCTGTATGTAAATCCCATTTCCTTTAGGCGTTTCTTACAGTTCGGTCACAGACGTTGACTCCCGTTTCCTCCCTTTGTTCCTCATTTGTTTTGTTGTGCATTTTCGATTTTTGAGACATATTGCTTTAAGTTTTCTGTCTTGACGCTTTGATGTCTTCCTTGGTCTACCAGTATGTTTGCCTTTAATAACCTTCCCATGTTGTTTGTATTTGGTCCAGAGTTTAGACACAGCTGACTGTGAACAACCAACATCTTTTGCAACATTGCGTGATGATTTACCCTCTTTTAAGAGTTTGATAATCCTCTTCTTTGTTTCAATTGACATCTCTCGTGTTGGAGCCATGATTCATGTCAGTCCACTTGGTGCAACAGCTCTCCAAGGTGTGATCACTCCTTTTTAGATGCAGACTAACGAGCAGATCTGATTTGATGCAGGTGTTAGTTTTGGGGATGAAAATTTACAGGGTGATTCCATAATTTATTCCTCAGAATTGAGTGAGTCCCTATATTTTTCCCTCTGCTTGGTCTAAAAAAGTAACAGTTACTGACTGCCACAATTGTTTTTTTCTTGATTTCTATAGTGTTTCTTAAAGCCAGAAAGTTGCCATTTGAAATGACTTTAGTTTTGTGTCATGTCTGTGATCTGCTTTTTTTCTACAAAATTAAACAACTGAATGAACATCCTCTGAGGCCGGTGATTCCATAATTATTGCCAGGGGTTGTATATAGACTATAGAGTCAACGATCAGCTTTGCCAAACTATGCCTAATGCTCCGTGGAGTGTGCTACCAAATTGCCCGCCCTCTGATGGAAAGACTTTGCAGCAAATGGCTGGTTAATTCAGCGTACTAATGGCATAGTGAGGAAATTCAGGTGCCTCAGTATTGATGATTGCAGCAAATGAGACTGAGAGTCAGTGTCAAACTTTCACACGACAATCTGACAACTTGCTGGTTGCACTGGTTTCCGGTGTGATATTGTGTTGAGATTACATGATGAAGAGCAGCCACTGTGGTTAATATTTCCTAATGTCATGGCCTCAAGCCCGAAATGTACAAAACTGCTTCTGCTTCCCTTCATTCTGAGCTGAAATAAACTGCAGTTTTAAGACCAAAACACTGCAGTTTTGGGTAAAACATCTTTGATTCAGTGTTGGTCAGACAGATATGCAGTTTTTCTCAGTGAAACAAACATTGCTGATGTGTGACATTCATTTTTGTCCTGGCAGGTAATTCGTTCCTCAGCATGTCGCAGACATTGAGGCAGCTTATAAAGAATATTTGGCAAACTACGCAACATTACGAGGTGGAGAACAGCTACAAAGACAAGGGGCACTGTGGAACGAGATCGTCACAGTCATCAAAAGCTCAGCGTAGGTTTATAAGATTTTCATACAGCCATCATCTGTTCAGACCGTGTAAGTGTAAACTAATGGTCAACTGCAAAATTGGAAAACGTAAAATAAAGTCAAATAAAAGCAAAATAGTATCAAAGCTAAAGACTTGCTTAAGTATCAAGGAATTTTTTCCCCATTAAGAGATGACCGTTGCTAATTTCTCACTGCTATGCTAACTGTCAGGACGGGGTGGATGCCCGGCACCCGAGCAGCTGGACCCGCAATGCAAACTCCCAGACTAAGCTTTGGTGAAAGAGAAATCATGGTCTTTATTCCCGTCCTTGTGGTCAGTAAGCGTAGCAGAAGGATAAGGCAGAGACGCAGTCATAAGTGAGCAGGGTTCAGAGGCATGAGCAAACACCGACATCTGTAATGAAGCAAGAGGTATGGTCGAGGAGTACAGAGCAGGATTCGGAACATGGCGAAACAAAACTCAGAACTGTGAAGGTGCTGGAAAGTGTACAAAGACAATAATCTGGCAGGGAACGAAGGACTGTGAGGTTTAAATGCAGGTGGACTGATCAGGATGTGAGATGAGGACAGGTGGCGTTATGAGGTGCTAGAAAGATCTAGAAAGGGGCGTGGCTAATGAACAAAGATTATACACGGGCAAGATTGTGATGTGGGTACGGCACAAAGTGGAGTGATGTAATTGACAAAGATACGTGAGCTGGTGTCAAGAGTGAAAGATACGAGGCAGGTGCACGGAACACAGTCAAATACGAGTGAGGGACGAAGACATGATTGGCAGGTGCAGGGGTTAGAGTGGAAAAACAAATGACAATGAGGAAAAACAGAACAGAGCTAAAATAGAAATCGAGAGGAGAATATAATACAACAACAAAGTGGGCATGAACATGAGAACTGAAAGAAATAAACACTAAGACAAAACTAACTGCAACTGACAAAGAAAACAAAGTGGCTAAACAAGCTATAAATAAAACAGAGACTCTGTGATAAACAAAACCTGACACTAAAGCAACAACAGATGATATAACAAATGAGAAGAACAAAAATAAACAAGTGATAAACAATGACAGCACACCTGACAGAACAGAACTGAACAATGGTTAAATTATAAAAGTAACAAAGTCGCAAAGAAAAATAGAATCAGGGATCTGGATCAGGGCCAAGCATGACACTAGCACCGTTTTGAAAAATGACCTGAGGGTTTGAATACTCTCTCATCTTCTCTACAGGCCTGAAGTGAACGCCACCCTCTCTCAGTTTTCTTCCTGGTGATGCCGGTGCAACGAATTGCCCGCTACCCCCCTCCTCCTGCAGACCATTCAGAAACACACCGAGCCTGGGCATCCGGCGTACGCGCTCCTGGAGCAGGACCGTTCACAACCGCTATTGCATTGAAACTGTCGCATCAACGAGTACAAACGCTTCAAAGAAGTTGGTGAGAAGCCAGCAACAGCAGAAGTCACATGTCAGTCTGTTAGAAGGAGTTACTCATAGTTAGTTAAATGTGAAGCAGGGATCAAACTTACAAAAAAAAACCTTTAAAGCTACAGTGTGTAGGATGTAGTTTCATCTAGTGGTGAAGTTGCAGATTGCATTTGCCTTTGCTGGTCATAATTTTCTTTCCTTTCACGGTTTAGCTTCTTTGGCCATGGGGATTCATGCTCCCTTGTCCTCTGTTGTGATAAGCAGACATATACATGCCTCCATTTCACAAACGTTTCTAAATTGGTTAGCCTGCGCTAGCAACTGGTAGACAGCCTGCAGGGAGCAACTACTGATTCCACTTCATTTTTCTTCAGTTTGCTGGTCGTGCTGCAAAATGCGAAAGGAGGAATAAGTATGTCCTATTTGGGCTTCTGTTTCAACATGGCACTGCAACAAGGTGATCTCCACAAGGGGGCCCACTCCCGTGTAATCTCGTTCATATGCCATCATTTTGATCCTGATGCCTCCCATGGAAACATGCATAAAACTACTTCAGTCGGGTACTAATGGAAAACATTTGTAGCATTTTAGAACTTGGCCATTGTCAGTGAGTTTGTGCAACATACAGCTTGTTGTCAGTAGAACGTGGGACCATAAACTATAGACAGAGTCATAAATGCTGTGTATAATTTTGGCATTACTGTTGGGTGCTGGAGACTATGTGCTGTTTGACCTTCTTCAGCCACACTGAAACTTGGTTCCTGCACCTTCTGGTGTAGATGAGCAGTCATTCAGACTTTGACGTGCTGATGTGTAAGGAGCAGATTCACAGTGGATCTGCTGTTCATGAGATTTTAAAAGGTATGTGTCCATTATTACAGTGCAGGGTTAATAAATCTTTGGGTACTGTTGCTAAAAAGGATTTCCAGGTGCTACACTAGCTGAACTGAAGATCATGTGTTTGTCCCTCATATCTCTGTAGCTGACAAATACAAGAAGACTGAAATGCTTACCATCAAGGACAAGATCAACCGCTTGAATCCCCACAGCATCGCCAAGAAGACAGCGAGACTCAGCCAGCAAATCAAACATGAGACTGGAATGGCAACTAAGGTATAGTTTAACATTTAACAGCTGTGAGTCTGTACATAGTGGATTCTATCTCCACACTGGCCTGGGAACACCTCAGGATCCCCCAGTTAGAGATGGTCAATGTGGCATGGGAAAGGAAAGTCTGGGGTCCCCTGCTAGAGCTGTTGCCCCTGCAGCCCGATCCCGGATAAGGGGTTGAAGATGAGTGACTGAGTGATTCAGACTATTCTGAAGTCAGACGAGCAGCAAGCAAAGACAGTAACCAACAACAAAAAAGCTACAGTATGAGAGCTTTCTCAAGGTTCATGTGTTTACATTATCTGTTCTCAAGACGGCATATTGAGGAACCTTCGTTCTTCTGCTCATAGAAGAAGAGGAAAAGAGGTGTAGAAGAGTATCATTGCTGATTAGGCACTTTACTGTTTACTCGGCAACCATCATGTTTCTCAAATTGTCTGCAGTTGGTAGTCTGCACAGACACACTGATGATGGTTTGTCAAATCAGTACTTCACTCTGTCACTCTGACACACACACAAAATAACACGCTTCTTTATCGGACTCAAGGAAGCAGTAATACACTGATCACCAATGCTGTTTTGCTTGTAACATGAAGTTATTGTACTGCACATTTACGTTTGCTATTTTAGGAAGATTTTTTTGAAGACTCAAGGCAAATTTGCATTCCTGCTTGTGTTCAGAACATGCTCACTCCAACTGAATTCCACTAAGAATTTACTTATTTAATTTTGCTGTAGTGCCTCAGCTTGCTTACTGTTGGCAGTGACATTGTGTTATGCAGCCCAAATTGGGGAAGGGCCTTGGAAGATAAAGTAATGGAAGATTAGAAAAACGGTGACAAATGGAATTTGATTTGTCACAGTGTAATAAGGAGCGTTGTGCAGGTGACAATGCATCAGATGCATCAACTCCTCACAGATATGGGTTTAGAAATAGGCAAAGAACTGAAATTCCAAAGAGTGAATATAATTTTTTCTTGTTACCCTTGAACCCCTTTTAAGACCAGACGTAAAGGAAATTGTTTAACGTAATGTTTTTATGTGTGTTTGTTGAAAGCTGGTGGATGAGCAGTTTGATGTACTGGAAGATTTCTTTTATGTTCTGAAGCACGGGATCCTGGAACTGCTTGAAAATGTTGAGATGTATCTGCACCATATGCAGGTAGGTAGCACCTGGTTACCTTGTTCTAAAATGTGTAGTACAGTTTAACTGAATCAGCATCAGATCAGAAAATTGTAAAAGTTTTCATCTTGCAGATGGCATCATTGTACATATCTGTACCATATTTTCTTATCAGGTTATGACCTATAACAGTCAGATAAACCATTAGACAACAAAGAAGACACCAAGAAGACACTGTTACTTTCTTATGCCGCATTCACACTGGACGACACGAGATCGACGGCAGCCACAGGTTGCCATGTAATCCCTATGGAAGGACGCGTTGTGGCGCCACAAAAGTTCAAGCCACATGATGGACGTGAATGAAGCAACGCAAATGAAGCGATTTTGAGCGATTGGCGCGTTTGTGTCGCAATATCGCGTCGTGTTGCCCTTCTCCCCAAGTTGAAAAATCTGAACTTTTTCATCTTGTCGCGTCGCGATGACCAATCAGGGACTGGAAATGTAGTGACGTGGCGATGTCTGGAGTTTATACTTGATGTGGACAATGTCCTGTCTCTGGCAGCCAGCCTGTGAGCAGGACTTATGTCCCTTTTGTCTTTTATTCCACATGACAGAGTTTGAGGGGAGAGCGAGCAGCAGCCAGTTTTTTTTTACGTGCGTGTGCGAACGACTTGTCCGTGAAGATTATTTTATTTATTAACTACACAGATGTATAATAAAACAAATGGTGACTGGTTTATAACACAATTATGACAGAGTTTGAGGGGAGAGGGAGCAGCCGCACTGCAGCAGCGGCAGCAGCCAGTTTTTTTTCCATGTGCGCGCGCAAATGAATCGTCCGTGAGATCATTTTATTAACTACACAGATGTATAAGAAAATAAATGGTGACTGGTTTATAACACAGTTATGACAGAGTTTGTGGGGAGAGCAAGCAGCTGCACCACAGCAGCGGCAGCAGCCAGTTTTTTTTTCACGTGCACGCGCGAACGAATCATCAGTGAAGATAATTTTATAATAAAACAAATGGTGACTGATTTATAACACAATTATGACAGAGTTTGAGGGGAGAGAGAGCAGCAGCAGCAGCGGCAGCCAGTTTTTTTTAATTGTTCACATGTGCGCGCGCGAATGGGACAGGAGGTCCTCAAACTGGGTCCTGGAGAGGCGGAAGTACCGCTGAAAGCAGCCGTCATTCAGATGCAGCTCCTGCAGCAAATAATGAAACACCCCGAATTGGGAACGTCTCATGAGGAAGTTGTGAACCCACGGACGGTGCAGCTGGCGACGTTTGTCAGCTTTCCACAACAAATAGAGCGCAGCAACTCGCTCCATGTGATCAAGGTTCGGCATGTTGACTTGACTGACATCCGGAGCCGGCGAGCGGAGTAGAAGCTCCTCCTATTTGATGACGCATTGGGGCGAATTTTCGCAGCGAAACCAGAGTGACACACCAGGTGATGGTGGCGCGTCCATAGCCAGGCGAGAGACGCGATTTTGTGGCATCGCGTGTCGTGCAGTGTGAACGCAGCATTACTTGCGGGGAGAGAGGGCAGCAGAAACTGTGACAATGGCTTCTCCCTCTCTGCTGTCTGCCACTCCACTCAGCATTTTATTCACTTAAGCCCCTTTCACACCGGGGCTGCTTGCAGTTGCGTCGTGCGTCGTCATGACGATGCCGCGTGGAAGCAACTGAGTGCCGAGATGATGTATCTCGACCCCACAACAGCGCGAGGGGCGCAAAGGACAAAGCAAATCGGATGGCAAAAATTAAACATGTTTAATTTTTGTTTTGTGTCCTCTGCTCAACGCAGAAATTAAGTGGTTTCAGCGCAAGTCAGAGCAACAGGACGGTACTCATTGTGACTGGAAGCCACACTCTCACAACTCATAAACTCTCTCATCACGGTGTTAAAAAAAGAACAAAAAAGGACATAAGTCCTGCTCACAGACTGATTGCCAGAGACAGGACATGTCTGCATCAAGTATAACTCCAGACATCTCCACATTTACTCATGGACGGTTCGTTCGCGCTCGCGCATCTCGCAGTCAAAGGAGGAAAGATAAACTATAACAGAACTCAGAGCGCAGACCTGCAGCCCTGCACAAGAACAAATATAAACTAGAAGAGAAATCAGAGTGCACAGTCTGGCTGCAGCCAAACTGTGCACTTTGATTTCTCTGTGCAGAGAACCTGCAGGCTGTGCTCTCACCTCCTCTCTGGCCCCTGCTGTGCACACTTGACGCAGAAATTCCTGCGTCATCATGACGCAACAGGAAGCAACTCGAAGGAGCAATGGAACACAGCAGGAATCATAAATTGGCTCCGAGTCACGCCGGGTAACGCGTCTTTGCCCCGAGTTACGCCCCTTAAAGCCCCTTTAGCCCCTTTCACACCGGGGCTGCTCCCAGTTGCGCCGTGTGTCATTATGATGACACCGCGTGGAAGCAACTCAGTGCCGAGACGATGCAGCTCGGCGCCACAACAGTGCGAGGTGCGCAAAGGAGGAAGCAAGTTGGGCGCCAAAAAATTAAACCTGTTTAATTTTTTTGGCATCCTGTGATCCACACAGAAAGGAAGTGGTTCCAGTGCAAGTCGGGGCAAAGAGGCGTAATTCGGGGCAAAGAGGCATTACCCGACGTGACTCCAAGCCAATTTATGATTCCTGCTGTGTTCCGTTGTTCCCGCAGTATAAATCACACAGGATTGTTTTTATACCGTGTACTTATAATGCAGTAAAAACTACACGCTGAAGAAAAAAATATAATGCAGAATGATTGCCAGAAATATCCAGTAAAATGTCCGGATATCTCTAGTCCACTCATGGACGTTCGTTCACACGCGCACATGTGAACAATTAAAAGAAAAAAAAAGTCTGGCTTCAGGCTTTAGTTCCTTGTTCTCTGCTCAAACTCTCACATCACAGTTAAAACAAGGACATAAGTCCTGAGACAGGACATGTCAACATCAAGTAGAACTCCAGACATATCCAGATTTGCTTGACGGACCGTTCACGCGTGCACGCGCATCTCGCAGTCAAAGGAGGAAAGAAAAGAAAAAAAATTTGTCTGCAGGCAGTTAGTTCCTGTCTCTCCAGACTCTCATCACAGTTAAAAAAGGACATAAGTCCAGGACATGTCAACATCAAGTAGAACTCCAGACAGCTCCATATTTGCTTAAGGACTGTCCGTGCGCACGCATCTCACGGTCAAGGGAGGAAAGATAAACTATAACAGAACTCAGAGCACAGCCCTGCAGCTCAGCACAACAAGTAGAAGAGAAGTCAGAGTGCACAGTCTGTCTGCCGCTAAACTGTGCACTCTGACTTCTCTGTGCAGAGAACCTGCAGGCTGAGTTCTCACCTCCTCTCTGCCCCCTGCTGCGTGCACCTGACGCAGAAATTCCTGCATCATCATGACGCCACAGGGAGCAACTGGGAGCAGCCCCGGTGTGAAAGTGGCTAAAGGGGCTTTAAGGGCGTAACTCGGGGCAAAGAGGTGTTACCCGCGTGACTCGGAGCCAATTTATGATTCCTGCTGTGTTCCATTGTTCCCGCAGTATAAATCACGCAGGATTGTTTTTATACCGTGTACTCAATGCAGTAAAAACTACACACTGAAGAAAAAAAAAATGCAGACTGATTGCCAGAAATATACAGTAAAAAGTCCGGACATCTCGAGTCCACTCATGGACGTTCGTTCACAGGCCGCACATGTAAAAGTAAGTAAGTCCTTCGGCTGCTCCCTTGTTTGCACTCGGGGGTCGCCACAGCAAATCCAAGGGGGATCTGCATGTTGAATTGGCACAAGTTTTACCGCCGGATGCCCTTCCTGACGCAACTCCACATACATGGAGAAGTGGCAGGGGTGGGATTGAACCCGGAACCTTCTGAACTGAAACCAAGCGCATTAACCACTTGGCCAACAATTAAAAGGAAAAAAAAAAGTCTGGCTTCAGGCATTAGTTCCTTGTTCTCTGCTCAAACTCTCACATCACAGTTAAAAAAAGGACATAAGTCCTGAGACAGGACATGTCAACATCAAGTAGAACTCCAGACATCTCCACATTGCTTGACGGTTCACTCGCGTGCGCGCGCATCTCGCAGTCAAAGGAGGAAAGAAAGAAAAAAATTGTCTGCAGGCAGTTAGTTCCTTTCTCTCCTCACTCTCTCATCACAGTTAAAAAAGGACATACGTAAGTCCAGGACATGTCAACATCAAGTAGAACTCCAACAATCTCCACATTTGCGCAAGGACGGTCCGTGCGCGCGCGCATCTTGCGGTCAAGGGAGGAAAGATAAACTATAACAGAACTCAGAGCGCAGCCCTGCAGCTCAGCACAACAAGCAGAAGAGAAGTCAGAGTGCACAGTCTGTCTGCAGCCAAACTGTGCACTCTGACTTCTCTGTGCAGAGAACCTGCAGCCTGCATTCTCACCTCCTCTCTGCCCCCTACTGCGCGCACCTGACGCAGAAATTCCTGCGTCGTCATGACGCCACAGGGAGCAACTGGGTTCAGCCCTGGTGTGAAAGGGGCTTTACACACACAGGAGTTCATTAAAAACAATAGCATACTGTCTCTGCAGGGAGTACTTCCTCAGGGATGGCTTGACTGATACGCAAAACAATAGCAGAAAGTCTTTGCAGACAGGTCACACAATCATGTTTATGCAACAGTTTTACAGAGTTTTCAGTCAATGTTTCAGTGGTTTATAAGAAACTGAAACTTGCAGGCAATGCACCATAAATGATTATATGTAAGGAAGGCATTATAAATGATAACATGTATGTATGATTTTTCCAACATTCTACAGTATTTGTTGCTGCCTTTTTATTTATTTAATTTTATTTTACTACTACTACTACTACTACTACTACTACTACTAGTAATAATAATAATAAAGTATTTATATAGGACTTTCCCAGGAATCAACACACTAAACAAAAAAAACTCACTAATAAGTAATAAGTGACAGTGGACCAAAATCCTAAATTAAAAGTTGATTAAACAAAAAAATCGAATGGACTCACGTTTTTATTGTTGTGTTTCAATATGCCATGGGTCACCAGTCCATGTCCATCTGTATCGATTAACATCTGATATGTTGACTCGTTGCACGTTTATTTAGCCAGTTTGCTTATTTTTGGAATTTAAAAGTCTTGAATTTTAAAGGGCTTCTTCCATAAATCCACTGTTAACCTCTCCATCGATGTCTATCTGACATTTTCTGTTGAACAAATTACAGCAAATAACATGAAATATGTTGTCCATCACACAATTATTTGTCCATATATTTGTCATTTAAAAGACCTTACTAGCACACTGTGGGGGATCCACGGGCTCTAGATTGAGTAGTATTTCTAAAATAGGTCGCTGACCTTTTTCAAGAGTGGTAATAAATTATGCAAAGTTTCTATAATGAGTTGAAATGGTGTGTGAGTTCCGAATGTTTGTAGAACCTTAATTACATTTTTTTGGTGTTAATTTACTGTCTTAATGTATTTATAAATTGTTTAGGTTCTTGTTATCATACACACACACACTATTATTATTATCATTAGCATTATTACTACTATTATCAGTATTATTATTATTTTTATTATTGTTTGTAATTTCTCTTTTTTAATGGACCATAATGGAAAATAAGTGTTTTCACTTTCTTGTCATCCATGTATTTTTAACGTATTTACAATTATATTGTGCACTTACAATGAACTTAGTAAATAAAATCATGCACACAAACATGTACATAGATGCCACTTCACTTTTAATGTATAGATGGTTTACCGCGCCCTGCTGGAATGGTGTGTGAGTCCAGAATGCAATTATCAATGTCCATTGTTCATTGTTGTTAGATAATATCTGTAGTTTCTCCAAAAATATTTGTCCTATTAACTTTCCATTTTCACATTGTTCATTCTTGACCCAAAATACATCAGCATACCAACAGGCAAGTGCCAGCTCTCCCCAGTTTGTCTGTGATTGAAGCCATACACACACATGCATGCACACAAAGGCCACTTGGCTATTATAATATAGATATTTAGTAACAGCACATGCTGTGGTGTGCACATGTGGAACACTGAGTTCCTGTATGCTGTAAAACACTGTGCTCAAAAGTGAATTGTACGTATAGTAAAAAGGTGTGACTAATATGTGTTTTTCCTACTCGAGAAGAGTTCTTTTTTTTTGAAAGGGTGACCTATGCTCGATAAAAGAATAACAGATATAACAGGTCTCATTCTAAATCTGTGTGTCAGCCTTTGAATAAACTAAAACTAAAAGGTCATGATTTTCCATTAATTAGAATTGTCACCTTGTTTACTGGGTTTTAGGAATTCTTGGCCTGCAAAACAGAGACGTTTGACTTAGACATGGATGGAGAGAAACCAGCTGTTTGCTACAAGGAGATCGCTACTGCCCTCAGACAGTGGATCCTTCCTACATTTGTGAGTCATTTCAGTGCTGTGTTTTAATAAAAAGGGTCATTGAATTTATGTTAAACCACTCTGTCCCTGCTTCTGTCCAGGAGAAAAGAATGAGGACATTGATCCATAAGCCATTGTGTGCACTCCGTGACCTACTGGTGGGCCCAAGGAACCTGATCAGGAAGCGGCTGGACAAACTGCTCGACTATGAAATGATCGAAGCCAAATCCACTCTGAGCTATGAGGAGCAGGCTGTGGCCAATGCCTACAGGTGGACTAAGAGTTTACAAACTGGTTTGAAAGTTCATCGTCTGTCTGGTTGAACTCAGAACTACTTCATTTGATCTTCATTATCTGATCTCCAATCTTTTATTCTTCTCTCTTCTCTTGTGTCCTTGTCTCTGCCTCTCTTCTTTTGTTACCACCCTCTGCTCTCTCTTCTTTCATTTCATGTTGGAGTCATTTCTTATTTGGTGTGTCCTCTTGATTCATACCATCTCCGCTCTTTTGTCTCACCTCATGGTGTCTGCTCCTCTCTTCTTTTTCTTCTTTCTCTTGTGATCCGATCTCCTCTTTATTAATTTATCTGCTACATTTTGCTCTTTTTAAACTACAATCACTCATTTTTGTCTCCTTATTTGCACCTCTGTCTTAACATCTTGTGTCCCATTTCCTTTTTTTAATCTTGCTTTGTCTTCTCTCATCTCAACTCATCTCTTTATTCTTATTCTTTGTCACCTCTTTTCTCATCTTGTTTCTTTATTTCATGTTGTCTCTGCTTCTCTCACCTTTTCTTTCTGTTCTTGTTTCTTATTCTCTCACATACCGTAAAATACATACCATATTTTCCAGAGAATACCGTAATTTCCAGACTATAGAGCGCACCTGAATATTAGCGCACCCGCCAATTTTAAAAAGAAAAAAGAAATTGTACATGAATAAGCCGCAGTTGTTTATAAGTTGCAGGTCTCCACATTGTAACATTAGATATTTACACAGAAAGATGTTAGACAGAAAGATTTCTTAACTTTTAGTTACATTTGTACCGTAAATGCTTTTTTCCCTCAACTGTTACACCTAAATATTAACGTGTACCTAATCCAGCGCGTGCACAGTGTCTCTGCTCCACACAGAGAACTTAGTAATTTTAACTTTTCTTGAGATTTCATCGCATGCAGCCAGGATTGCATGGAGTCTGTGGTATATGAGACGTTAATGAGGCGCTTTGACTTTTTTGACATGTTGCGCCAAGACAGAGAACTGGTGTGGAAGGGTGGGGGGAGAAGGCTCTGCTCCGCTAACTGATCTGATGGTGCAAAGTGCTGGAGAGGGACTTTTCTTCACTAAAATGAACAGGTAAGACCCTATATTTATACTGTGTGTGAATTTACATCGCACGAGGAGCACAACTTTTAGGAAATCAATTGACAGCATCAATTGACGTATTTCCACTTCTGATAAAGCCTGTAAAAATCCATAAATTAGCCGCATCATTGTAAAAGCCACAGTGTTCAAAATGTGTTAAAAAAGTAGTGGCTAATAGTCTGGAAATTACAGTACGTTGCTTTCTTGCAGTAGACAAAAAATAAAACAATAAATAAAACCGCGACCTTGACAAGCGTCAGAAAATGAATGGATGCATGAATTAATCTCTCCTGTGGAACCAGCTCCCAATTCAGATCAGGGAGACAGATACCCTCTCTACTTTTAAGATTAGGCTTAAAACTTTCCTTTTCGCTAAGGCTTATAGTTAGGGCTGGATCGGGTGACCCTGGACTATCCCTTGGTTATGCTGCTTTAGAAGTAGACTGTGGGGGGGTTCCCATGATGCACTGTTTCTTTCTCTTTTTGCTCTGTATGCATCACTCCGCATTTAATCATTGGTGATCGATCTCTGCTCCCCTCCACAGCATGTCTTTTTCCTGGTTCTTTCCCTCGGCCCCAACCAGTCTCAGCAGAAGACTGCCCCTCCCTGAGCCTGGTTCTGCTGGAGGTTTCTTCCTGTTAAGAGGGAGTTTTACCTTCCCACTGTTGCCAAGTGCTTGCTCATAGGGGGTCGTTTGACCGTTGGGGTTTTTCATAATTATTGTATGGCCTTGCCTTACAATATAAAGCGCCTTGGGGCAACTGTTTGTTGTGATTTGGCGCTATATAAAAAAAAAGTTGATTGATTGATTGATTAATGATTTTTATTATTATTATTATTATTATTATTGCTTGTTTTGGAGGTCCTGCAACTGATACTTACAGTTTTTCTCAATTGCTAAGACACATTTCTCGAAGGCTGCTCTTCTTTTCCCTAATCTGTGAACACGAAACCCAATTTTCAAGCTACATTCACAAAACCCCAGACTCCTCTTGCAAAACCAAACTTTCACATCAAAACAGTTCAATCTGTGCTCAAAACTGAACTACCGGTATGTTGTTAAATCGTGCCCTGAGTCAATCAAAATTAAAAACACTACTGATCAGTCTCTAAACACAACATAGAAAAATAGAAAACACAATGCTTAGGACATGAAGCTGTAGAAATCGGTGTTTATTGTTCATTGTAAGCTAAATGCATGTTGCAAAACAAAAAAACCTGTGCATTTAGCACTTGTACGTACAACCCCTAGTATTCTATGTATATTTTTGTACTTTGTTAATTTTAAGTAGGCTTACTATATACAAGTGCTAGTTAGTTTTTGTACTGTACAAGTGCTCTGTGTAAATACACAGGATTTATGTTATTTGTACTTGTTTTTTACTACAACCCCAATTCCAATGAAGTTGGGACGTTGTGAAAAATGTAAATAAAAAACAATACAATGATTTGCAAATCCTCTTTAATCTATATTCAATTGAATACACCGCAAAGACAAGATATTTAATGTTCAAACTGATAACATTTATTGTTTTTGTGCAAATATTTGCTCATTTTGAAATGGATGCCTGCAACACATTTCAAAAAAGCTGGGACAGTGGTATGTTTACCACTGTGTTACATCACCTTTCCTTCTAACAACACTCAATAAGCGTTTGGGAACTGAGGACACTAGTTGTTGAAGCTTTGTACGTGGAATTCTTTCCCATTCTTGCTTGATGTACGACTTCAGTTGTTCAACAGTCGAGGGTCTCTGTTGTCGTATTTTGCGCTTCATAATGCGCCACACATTTTCAATGGGCAACAGGTCTGGACTGCAGGCAGGACAGTCTAGTACCCGCACTCTTTTACTACAAAGCCACGCTGTTATAACATGTGCAGAATGTGGCTTGGCATTGTCTTGTTGAAATAAGCAGGGACGTCCCTGAAAAAGACGTTGCTTGAATGGCAGCATGTGTTGCTCCAAAACCTGGATGTACCTTTGAGCATTGATGGTGTCATCACAGATGTGTAAGTTGTCCATGCCATGGGCACTAACACACCCCCATACTATCACAGATGCTGGCTTTTGAACTTTGCGCTGGTAACAGTCTGGATGGTCTTTTTCCTCTTTTGTCCAGAGGACATGGCGTCCATGATTTCCAAAAACAATTTGAAATGTGGACTCATCAGATCACAGCACACCTTTCCACTTTGCGTCTGTCCATTTCAGCTTTCGCTTTGCATGGTAGCGTTTTAACTTGCACTTGTAGATGTAGAGACGAACTGTGTTAACTGACAATGGTTTTCTGAAGTGTTGCTGAGCCCACACAGTAAAATCCTTTACACAATGATGCCGGTTTTTAATGCAGTGCCGCCCGAGGGATCGTAGGTCACGGGCATTCAGTGTTGGTTTTCGGCTTTGCCGCTTACTTGTAGAAAGTTCTCCAGATTCTCTGAATCTTCTGATTATATTATGGACTGTAGATGATTGAACGTTGTGAAACATTATTCTTAAACTGTTGGACTATTTTTTCATGCAGTTGTTCACAAAGTGGTGATCCTTGCCCCATCTTTGCTTGTGAATGGCTGAACCTTTTGGTGATGCTCCTTTTAAACCCAATTATGACACTCACCTGTTTCCAAACAGGTGTTCTTTGAGCATTCTTCAACTTTCCCCGTCTTTTGTTGCCCCAGCTTTTTTGAAACGTGTTGCAGGCATCCATTTCAAAATGAGCAAATATTTGCACAAAAACAAAAACGTTTATTAGTTTGAACATTAAATATCTTGTCTTTGTGGTGTATTTAATTGAATATAGGTTGAAGAGGATTTGCAAATCATTGTATTCTGTTTTTATTTACATTTTACACAACATCCCAACTTCATTGGAATTGGGATTGTAGTAAAAAATAAGTACAAATAACAGAAATCCTGTGTATTTACACGGAGCACTTGTACAGTACAAAAACTAATTGGCACTTGTATATAGTAAGCCTACTTAAAATTAACAAAGTACAAAAATATACATAGAATACTAGGCCAAAAAAACAGTTATGCCCCCATCACACATAGCCGGAATCACACAGAGTGGCATCAGAGTTATGAATCGGCGCACATCCGAAAAGTGTCGGATTTTAGTTCCAAAACGTTCTGACAGCCATTTGCGGAATTCCACACAGTTGGTCAAAATTGGCCAGCAGCCCCAAGTGTGATGCACATGTTCAAAACTTTCCGGGCGTGATCTAGATGGGACACCTATCTGACGGTGGTCCATGTGTAATCTGAGGACCATCTAACTGCAATTTACATATTCCGTTGGCTGTAAAACAGAATCCGAAATGATTTGAGTGCATACAAGGGAACCTCAAGATAGAGCTGGCACCGCAAAGCCTGCCGGTATGACCTGCACATCCCATGTATAATAATGCCCCCCCCCCGGAGTGCAAAGGAAATGTTGAAATGTATATGGCACACTTCATCATGGTAATAATTATGACTTGTTATCATGTACAGTGAATGTGAACAGCAGCTATCAAGCCGAAAGCACCGTGCGCTAATGTGCACATGCCGCTGTGAATCTGAACAGGCTGTTATATCCACATTAGACCTTACACTACAGACATTTGTCCATTCCTTCCCATGGGTGACTTAAATAATATGAACTATTGTCTCCATCATAAGTGTATCTAACACAGGCAGCTGTGTCTCTCTGTGGTGCGCAGTGATGCGTCATTACACGCATCAGGCTCGGAGCTGAATGGAGCTCACGCTGTAATAAATGTTCACCTTCTATCTCTGTCGGAGATATGACGTGGAACTTGTGCCAGGCCGTTACGCCATTACAGTTTTTCCAATTGCTAAAACACAATTTTGCAAAATAGTATGGTTTATCAAATACTTAAGTCAGAAAAACACACACCCAAACTACAAAATACCTCCTATAGCCTGCAAAATGAAGCACTGCAGCCAAAACAGAATATAGCATTGTCAAAATCAAACTTTTGCACCAAGTGGCACACACGTCATGCATATTCCCAAATTTTTGTCTAACCAACTACACACTGTTGGGCATAATGTAAAAAACTCTCATCTTTCGTGTGCTTGCCACAATACTAAAATAGTTCAATTTGTAGAAAATTCTTCAGATTGTTCACATGCTCAGAAATATTGGCGGATACACACATGCTGTTGAAACATGTTATTTTTCCCCAAACAGGACAGTGCAACATACGCACAACAGATATATTTACATTGGAATGAACAAAAATATGCTCACAAATAAATAAAAACAGTAAACTGAAAAGAAAATTACAGAAAAATATATAGGCAACAAAAATAATTAGGCAGCATCTTGCCGCACAGCTGGGTCTGGCCACAACTCCTCGTCCACATCACAGGCAATATCTTCCCTTGCCAGACATCGAGGGAAGAAGTGCCTTATCCGTCCCTGAATCGCACCCACATCAATTTCACCACATGCCTCTTCCATAGCCTGCACTAAAGGAATGCGCACATAGGGCTGCTGGTCACCTTCCACCGCCATGCCAAAAACAACTCTTCTGTAGGGTTCAGAAATGATGAGTAAGGTGGGAGGTATTGCACAAGAAATGGTGGGTGGTCAGCAAACCAATTTTGAACTGGGGCTGCACGATGAGAGCTCACGTTGTCCCAAACTACAACATACCGGTTTCTTTAATGGTCTGGATCATTCATACACTCTGGTGGTATGAGAATGTTGTGGAGTCTGTTCAGAAATGTGAGAATATGGGCTGTGTTGTATGGTCCAAGGTTGGCATGACTGTGGAGGACACCATGCGTATTGGAGATGGCAGCGCACATTATGATGTTCCCAGCACGTTGGCCAGGAACATTTACGAGTATAATGGCTCTGTGGCCAATGTTTCTTCCCCTTCTTCTGGTCTTTGGAAGGTTGAAGCCAGCCTCATCTATGAAGATGAACTCATGTGGGATTGCATGAGCATCTATTTCCAGTACTCCCTGAAAACAAAGAACAAAAGGCTATATGATTTTATCCAGCACACTGGAAAACATGTTGCGTGTAGTGTACTGCAGTCAATACTGTACATACATCCACATATGCACGTCTGAGCTCTTTGTTTCTTTGAGAGTTTCTCTCAAAAGACACCTTATAAAGTTGTTTGCGAGTCAGTGTGGACAGACTGACTCGTTAAATATTGTAGAAGATGATGTCTTGGATGATGTGGCTTTGAATTTAATGTAATCTAATTTCATTATTTTCCAAAACCAAGTTTACAGTGGCAGCTTCCTGTACCCCAGTGAACATTTGGCCCCTTCCTCCACCATGGTTGCGTCTCTCAGTCCTTTAGAAAAACAAAAAAACAAACAAAACAAAACAAGTATATAGGGCTTGGACAATGCAGCCTAAAGATATTTCCCCCACAGTAGAGTAAATTGTACAGGAAACCTGTACAATTAGTGTATGACATCAGCCATTCATGAAGTAAACAGGTGTCACCCAACTGATACACTATGACATGGGCTGTACTACATAGTGTGAAAGAAATGTTGGTGACATACCTGTGCTGTAGTCTAAATGTCCGGATGACAGAGGCGAATGTAAGTTGGGCTGAATTCTCTGTCCAGCTTCTCACATTGTCAGCCCGTGGTTGATGACATGATCAACTAAGGTTGCTCTGATTTCATTTGAGAGTTGTTGTCTTCTTCATCCATGAACTCCTCTCCCAGCTCTACCCCTACCTCTACTCTTCCCCCCCTCTCATTCTCATTCTCCCTCTTCCTCTTCCTCTCTCTGCAACGTCTTCCATTGTTGTTGTAAAAGAAAGAGGTGCTCACCTGTGCTCTTTTTATAGTGCTTATTTCCTGATTGAAGTGTTGACAATTAAGCATTCAGGTGTTTGTCCAGGTGGACCATATATTGGCCAATTAGCTCATGTAGTGTCATTTTGAATAGCAGTGTTTTGAAATTGCAAACATGTGACTTATGTCAGATTGTTGTGTCTTATGCAGAGAACCGTGTTCAGTTCATTTAAAAAGTGCCATTTTGAATTGCAAAATGTGTGTACAGCAGAAACTGTTTAGACTTTTGGAGACTTGAGAGGAGGTTTTGCTCTCTGTGTGTCAGTTAAAATAATTGTGCTATGGATGTCGTTGTAGTGTGTTAGCGAATGGAAAAAACTGTAGTAAACATGAATCTCACCTCCAACAGCGGCCCAGGAGTCTTTCACAGCGTGCACGTGGGCATGAAGGCGGGACACAGCCTGTGGTTAGCATCTAATCACCCAAAAGAAAAACATTGCTTCCATGTGATAATTCAACCATCGTGGTATCCAGAGTTGTGTTGTACTCCTGAAGTCAGCAAAAACGAAAAAAGAAAGTTCCCTGGAAAGGCGCACCGTCTGAGGTACTGCATGGCACACTGCCAGCAAACTTTGGAGCGGAGCTGTCCATTGGAAGGCGCACGTGCACCCGGCGCGCGCTTAGTGGCCCATGCAGTGTTATGCATACACACACACACACAGCTGAGTGATAATTGCAGCCCCACGCGTGTGTGCGCAGCGCCTGTGCGCCACGAACACGCGCGGTGCAGTCCCGTGTTTGCCATCCAGAAAGTTGGAGATCAGGCAGTCTGCAGTGCTTTTTATGGCCATCTGACAGTAGTCTGTGTCATCCACATACGCTGTGGATACGATCTGACACGCGTGGATGAGGCAGTCTGTCTGCGCTCCGACACTGCAGACCGCGCTTCTTTTCTTCCCGACTGCATTGGATTATGGCAATATTTTCCATATCGGCATGCTTCTGGCACAATCTTACTATGTGTCACAGGGGCTTTAGACTAACCCTCCATAAAAGTACTACAGTACATTGGCACAGTGATGTACTCAAACATGTATTTACTTACCGTATACTGTTGTACAGTATATACATAGTATTCTTGGGATTCTGGTGGACACAGTGAATCTACTGATGTTTGGTTGGACCCTTTGTCCGGCCTCCCTCGTGCTCATACCGTGGACAAGAACATGGTCATTTCATCAGATATTACTGTTCTTTGTCTTCGCTGACCACCTCGACCACCTGGTCACTTCAGCCTCCTCTCATACCAACTCCTCCTCTCAGATTTCTATCCGTTGTCGTGCCTCACAAACCAGTGCTCTCTGAACTGGCTTATATATGTTCCCTCACATCATTGGCCACAAGTGTGATGAGTTTTGAGTTGTTGTGTTCAACCGGTGACACCAGTTCTTTAACTGTGTTTGACTTTTGCCATCTGTGTTCACTATTATGCAACACAGGTGCATCAGAACGGCTGAATCACAATCAAGTTGACCAGCTGTGGTGCACAAGAGGTAAAAAATGAAGTTCCTCAGATGAAGATGAAAATACTTCTAAAACAATCTATACTATAGTATCCAGAGCTCAATGCCTGAAAATATTTTTGAAGTAACTGTCTTCATGAGCCAACCTTGAACCTTCGTGTGCATGTGTTTGCATGCAGTTTTTTCACGCCTGTCGGTTGCGTCATTTGCCTGTGAGCAGGCTATGAGTGAGCACTGGTCCTCCCCCCTCGTTGGATTTTCATTTTGAGGAAATGTCTGAACGATTGGAGCAGCGCTGAATCAAATTTTTCCAGAAACTGTGAGAGACACCCAGGTGGAAACCATTCGGAAGATTCAAATGGCTTTCGGTGGCTTTTCAGTCAAGTAAGTATCCGAGGAATTGTGTAAGAGCTGGACATGTCACAACATGTCCTGCGAGACTTCCAACTTCCGCACGTCTTTCATTACAAAATCTCCTGTAACAATGGAATGTGCCAAAAAAGTGCTGATGTTCACCTCTTCTGCAATTTCTCTGGTAGTCAGACGACATCCCGGATCAACACAGTGTTCACTTTGGAAATGATCTGGTCGTTTCAGCATGTCAATGGCCGATCGGAGCGCGGCGCACCCTCCGCCATTGTGTGCCGTCTTTAAACCGGTTGTAACGCTCCTTAATCTGTGTGATGCCCATAGGATTGTCACCGAAAGCCGCCTGAATCTTCCGAATGGTTTCCACCTGGCTGTCTCACAGTTTCTAGAAAAATTTGATGCAGCAAAGCTCCAAATCGTTCCACCTCGCAATGAAAATCCAACGAGAGGGGAGGACCAGTGCTCACACAAAGCCTGCTCACAGGCGAATGATGCAACCGATGGGCGTGAAAAAAATCACGCATGCGCATGAAGGTTCAAGGTTGGCTCATGCAAGCACACATGATTCAAATCCATATGGTTTTTGAAAAAAATAAAAAGGTCTGATACTTTTTGGACAGACCTCGTATTCATGATTTCACATGGAAACGGCTCAAAATTTATTTTTTATATGATCAAAAATACGTAGAACACGACATCATTTCTGAAAAAAAGTAGCTTTATTGCTTAACTTGAAACATCCATCCCCAAAAGTGGGAATACACATAGTAATACATATATCAAAAGAACTTCTGTCAGAATTGTTTAATGTGACCTCTGCTACCATATAACAGAACTGAAGTTATCTATGTACAGACACAACACAAAAAAATCTAATTATTCAAAATCATGCATTATTTTTTTATTTGTGTATTACTAAAATTTATTTGCTGAAATATCAATGGTTTGCTGTTTACTATCCTGATTTTAGCACAATACACGACACTATGTACGGACACAGTATGTACTAACAGTTTCCAGCTGTTAGTGCCCAAATGTTCACTTCAAATGAGAATTGAAAAACTATTTTTCTGTTATGAATAAAGACTAAGCTAGACTACTGTTACATACCATTTGATCCACTGACATCCTTTGGGTAGAGGATTCTCCAGGGCTATGTATGGACACTACTAACCCACTATTTTGGTGAACAAAAGGTGTGGTCACAAAACTCGAATTTTTGGGGAAAACAACAATTCAAATTCAATGATATTCAACATAATGTCACAGTTTTTCTCAGATGCTAAAACACAAAACCCTATTGCCTAAATAAAATTCTCAAATGCCTTTACACAGTTATTGAATTAATCTCCCTTTTGGCAAAACCGTAGATGACTTTCACATAGGTAGACACATTTAGCAAAATTCATTCACTCTTTTTGCAAAACTCTAAACACATTCTCATACTATAAAACACATTCTGCATAATAATTCACTTCTTAATTATATTACTAACCAAACAAAACAGAAGATAAACACAATTAAAGCACAGATGTCACCAATTAGACACTACTAGTCAGAACTGTTAACACTTGTGTCTAATGATGTGACAACCAATATAAGCCAGTTCAGAGTTGAAACAGGCTGGTTGGAGTTTCATTGCAACAGTGGACAGAAACCAGAGGCGCAGGGGGTGGGTGCGTGTTAGAGGTGGGGGAGTATGAAGAGGAGGAAGAGGAAGACAACGAGTTACAGTAAATGATGAAATTCGGGCCACAATCATTGACCATGTTCTGGTTCATGGGATGTTAATGAGAGAAGCAGGACTTCGAGTCCAACCTAACCTTAGCCATTTCTCTGTGGCTTCAATAATTCAGACATTCAGACAACAGAACAGGTATAGTGTAAATGTTCAGTACTGTATACAGTACACAGTTACAGCAGATTTTGTAGACCACTGTGACAAAGCGTATATTGTATATTCACTTGTGTAGAATTGCAAGGATGCCAGGGGGAGGTGGAAGAACCTTTATGTTCTCCCAGCAGCAGGAGACCCTGATAGTTGACATGGTCATTCAAAACAACACCATTAGACTACGCGAAATACAACAGCAAGTGATTGAAGACAATGTCAATTTTGAAGGAATCAACACCGTAAGCCTCTCCACCACTGACTGTGTCCTGAAACGCAACAGAGTGCGCATGAAACAAGTGTACAGAGTACCCTTTGAACGCAACTCTAACAGAGTGAAAGAGCTCAGATATGAGTATGTCCAAGTAAGTACACATTCAGATACAGTACAAGTACTGCATACTTTAAACACTATCATATCTGCCTGTCTTTCTGTTCACTAAAGCCTCGGTCCCGCCGAATAATGAAGGCTGAAGAAGGAGCCACGCATGGGTGTGGGGTGATTATTTGAAGAATGACCCACGTTTTCATCTATCACGTATCCACTATGAAGGTGCCACTATGTGCCTCTGTACCCCGCATGTGCCACATAGCAGCCTCTAGTGAGCCACGACCACCTGTCATTACAGCCTCGAATGGCTCGCATCAGCCACACTAAGCCACATAGTGCCATGATAGCGCCATGATAACGCCATGCTGGCGCACGTTTAGGCATGAGTTTGGTCCAAACCTCCAGCCCTCCCACACCTGGTCCCTTTAAAGTGTGGGTTTTCAATTCACAGATTCACAGCAGCATTTAAAGATGTCCCTTCTTTTTTTTAAACGCAGTCCAAAAATAGACACTCCATCACAGTTCCGCAGTTGTGCGCTGTGCACCAGGCTGCTGTCCACCTGTAATGCACCAGACCAGCTACACCCGAACCACGGGTTCCTGGAGAGCCGCCTCTGAGTGCCTCGCTTGCTCCGCGGCTCTCTGGCTTTTTTTTTTTTTTTTTTTTTTTTTTTCCACCTTTAAACACACAAAACTTTATGTTTGTCCGTTTATTTCTGCAAAATCGCTGTTTTGCGCGTGCTGCTGTTGTCCTTTCATGGACAGCTGTCTCTGTGCTCTTTCTGGCTTCCTTTCCATCCGTGGCTTGCTGGCTTTATTTTTCCCTGGCTTTAAGCACAATCATTTTTACAACGTGAATCCACTTTAACTTTGTGTTCGTCCGTTTATTTCTGCAAAAGCACTCTTTTGCGCGCTGTGCCGTTCTGCATACAGAATGAGGTGGCCGTTTTATTATATACACCTGAGGATCATTTTCAATATATATATATATATATATATATATATATATATATATATATATATACGAGGTCTGTCCATAAAGTATCGTACCTTCCTTTTTATTTTTTTTAAACTATATGGATTTGATTCATATGTTTTTACGTCAGACAAGCTTGAACCCTTGTGCGCATGCGTGAGTTTTTCCACGCCTGTTGGTGACGTCATCCGCCTGTGAGCACGCCTTGTGGAAGGAGTGGTCCCGCTCCGTCGTCAGATTTTCATTGTCTGGAAATGGCGGAATGATTTGGGGATTTTTTCCATCAGAATTTTTTCAGAAGCTGTTAGAGACTGGCACCTGGAAACTATTTGAAAAATGTATCTGGCTTTGATCTATCTCGGCTTTCAATGCTTACCAGTCCAGTAAGTATCAGTGAAATTGTGGAGAGCTGGACATGTCCAAACTTGTCCTCTGACACGCCGAAACGGAGGTGTTCCTTTGTCTCGCTTCCAAAGCGAATCGGTCGTGATGCGCGAAGCCTCCGCGCGGCTTTCCATGACAAAATCTCTTGTTAAAAGTGAAATCTGCGGTATTTTCGGCATCCAAGGTTTGACAGAAAATGTCCAGTGCACAGAGCCGGTGGAATTGTGTGCGCAAGACAGCCGCTCCAAAAATAGCCTCTCAGGTCCTGCCTCAGTGCGCACACACAGCGGAGCTCATGTGATCCATTAACAAAATATTAAATCAACATACTTTTACATCCAACAGACATCAACATACAGACATACTTTTACAGCTAGGAACTGTTTTATCAAGCTCTAAAAAACATTAAAAATACACTCAACAAAAATATAAACGCAACACTTTTGGTTTTGCTCCCATTTTGTATGAGATGAACTCAAAGATCTAAAACTTTTTCCACATATACAATATCACCATTTCCCTCAAATATTGTTCACAAACCAGTCTAAATCTGTGATAGTGACCACTTCTCCTTTGCTGAGATAATCCATCCCACCTCACAGGTGTGCCATATCAAGATGCTGATTAGACACCATGATTAATGCACAGGTGTGCCTTAGACTGCCCACAATAAAAGGCCACTCTGAAAGGTGCAGTTTTATCACACAGCACAATGCCACAGATGTCGCAAGATTTGAGGGAGCGTGCAATTGGCATGCTGACAGCAGGAATGTCACCAGAGCTGTTGCTTGTGTATTAAATGTTCATTTCTCTACCATAAGCCACCTCCAAAGGCGTTTCAGAGAATTTGGGCAGTACATCCAACCAGCCTCACAACCGCAGACCACGTGTAACCACACCAGCCCAGGACCTCCACATCCAGCATGTTCACCTCCAAGATCGTCTGAGACCAGCTACTCGAACAGCTGCTGGAACAATCGGTTTGCATAGGGAAGCTCATCTGCATGCTCGTCGTCCTCATCGGGGTCTCGACCTGACTCCAGTTCGTCGTCGTAACCGACTTGAGTGGGCAAATGCTCACATTCGCTGGCGTTTGGCACCTTGGAGAGGTGTTCTCTTCACGGATGAATCCCGGTTCACACTGTTCAGGGCAGATGGCAGACAGCGTGTGTGGCGTCGTGTGGGTGAGCGGTTTTCTGATGTCAATGTTATGGATTGAGTGGCCCATGGTGGCGGTGGGGTTATGGTATGGGCAGGCGTCTGTTATGGATGAAGAACACAGGTGCATTTTATTGATGGCATTTTGAATGCACAGAGATACCGTGACGAGATCCTGAGGCCCATTGTTGTGCCATACATCCAAGAACATCACCTCATGTTGCAGCAGGATAATGCACGGCCCCATGTTGCAAGGATCTGTACACAATTCTTGGAAGCTGAAAATGTCCCAGTTCTTGCATGGCTGGCATACTCACCGGACGTCACCCATTGAGCATGTTTGGGATGCTCTGGACTGGCGTATACGACAGCGTGTACCAGTTCCTGCCAATATCCAGCAACTTTGCACAGCCATTGAAGAGGAGTGGACCAACATTCCACAGGCCACAATTGACAACCTGATCAACTCTATGCGAAGGAGATGTGTTGCACTGCATGAGGCAAATGGTGGTTACACCAGATACTGACTGGTATCCCCCCCCCCAATAAAACAAAACTGCACCTTTCAGAGTGGCCTTTTATTGTGGACAGTCTAAGGCACACCTGTGCACTAATCATGGTGTCTAATCAGCATCTTGGTATGGCACACCTGTGAGGTGGGATGGATTATCTCAGCAAAGGAGAAGTGCTCACTATCACAGATTTAGACTGGTTTGTGAACAGTATTTGAGGGAAATGGTGATATTGTGTATGTGGAAAAAGTTTTAGATCTTTGAGTTCATCTCATACAAAATGGGAGCAAAACCAAAAGTGTTGCATTTATATTTTTGTTGAGTGTAATTACCTTAAGCTGTTCAAAATACATTCCACATGGAGCAGGAAAGAGGAAAAAAGTGTCCAGATGAAACAGTCCTCTGTGATGCCAGAAGTGATTAGAAGTGTTTTCAACATCCAAGGTTTGGCAGAAAATGATTAATCCACTACAAAATATAGTCCAGTGCACAGAGCAGGTGCAATTGTGTGCGCAAGAGGAGGAGCCGCTCCAAAAATAGCCTCTCAGGTCCTGCGAAGGTGCCAGGCGCACGGATAATGGACTTTTGCAGACTCGTAAGCACCACGCAAATGCCTCTAAGCCGTCGCAGTAACTCGAACACAAACTGCGCCATGCTGTTGTTGCTAAATTTTGAACATCTTGAAATTAGCGCCACGCTCAGAGAGGAGCCTCATTAACTGAAGATAATGTCTCTAAGAGCCACTCTGAGCCACTGTAATGCCACGATACCTCACGAAACAAAAAAAAAACAGGGTGCGTGGCTCCTTCTTCACTCCTTCTTCACTCGGTGGGACCGAGGCTTTACAAAACTATCTATCTATTTTTTTATATATAGAATATTTGAATTGGAGGCCAGTGAAAAGCCCCATGAATATATATTAGTGGACGAAGCAGGATTTGACCTAGCGAAGAGGAGAAGGAGGGGCCGGAACATAATTGGTCAGTGTGCCATTGTTGATGTTCCTGGTCAGCGTGGTGGCAATGTGACCATTTGTGCTGCCATAAGCAACTGTGGGGTCCTGCATCGACATGTAACACTAGGGCCATACAACACTCAACACCTTCTTACATTTCTAGCAGGTCTCCGGGATGTTTTGGTGGCTCGGCAGCATGAGATGAATGACCAGTACACATATGTGATCATATGGGACAATGTAAGATTCCATCTTGCTGCTCAAATAAGAGAATGGTTTAACATCAATGAGCAATTCATCAATATGTACCTCCCACCATACTCACCTTTCCTGAACCCCATAGAGGAGTTTTGTTCAAGTTGGAGGTGGAAGGTATATGACCGGCAACCCTATATCAGAGTGGATCTCCTGTGGGCCATGGAGTTAGCTTGTGGCGACATAACTAAGGAGTCATGCCAAGGCTGGATAAACCACACAAGAGCCTTCTTCCCCCACTGCCTCAGAAGAGAGAACATCACTTGTGATGTTGACGAAGTCTTGTGGCCTGACCCAGGCCAAAGGCATGATGAAGCTCTTTTATTGTAATATTTTATTTTTTGATTGTAGATTTACCCTGTTTCATTTATAGTTAGATTTCAATGAATAAAAAGACTTCAGGAGCTATATGCCCTGCCCTGCACACTGTGTTTTCCATTGTTTGATGTATTGTGTATCATTGCTCAGCAGGATTTTCATTTTGACTGCTAAAAGAATGATTCTGAGACCATTAGTTGGTTTTGGGAAAACTTAAAATGGTTTTGAGATGATTGGTCAGTTTTGTAACAAGAATCTAGGGTTTTGTGCATGTGGTTGAAAAATGGGTTTTGTGTTTAGAGTTTTGAGAAAAGGGTAAATGGTTTCACAAAATGTGTTTTAGCAATTGTGAAAAACTGCAATACAACTGTAACTCCTTAATATAAATGAACAATAACCAGTTTATTTGAACATATTTTATTATTTCAAGACCTTTACAAGCGCTTACAAAACGAAAAATTGCAACACCGCAGGTTTATCTGAAAAAAAAACAGTCTGAAATTAAATATTGTTCTATGTTCATATAGATATGTCATCATGGTTCGGATTGGTTGCTGTGACTTCCTGAACCTGAAAAAAGTAATTACAAAAATGAAATATCAAGTAATGCTGTATCAGTTGAATTGAATATTTTGCATGCACCAGCATAACAGTAAAATTTCCCACATTAGAAGCACATACTGTAATTCGCTGTCACTCGAAAAGTTTTCATCTGATCTCTATCAAATTTGGAAGTTAAGGGCATGTTTTGGCAACAATGGAAATGACAACAAACTCCATAGCCTTGAACACACAGTTTATTGTAGATTGGGCTACAACATCAACACTTGCAAGTTGGTCAACTTGATTGTGATTCAGCCGCAATGAAAATGTGCTGGCAAGTTGTGTCTAAACTGGTGAAAAGTGCTTATGGTTTTGACAAAAGAGTGACTGATTCAGGCAACTGAGCATTTGGTTCAGACAACAGGGTTTAGTGTTTTAGCAACTGAGAAAAACTAAACGAAAATCATGCGTTTATTAACAATAATATTATTAACTTACATTAAACATAATAAACACCAATAATAGAAGTACATAATAATGCACAAAAATCCCAAATTAAAGAGCTGATAAAAAAAAGTAATGGACTCATGTTTTGTTGTAGTGTTTCCAAAGCTGTGGGCCAGTCATCTGTGTCCATCTGACAATTTGTTTTGTCCAAACTGCATCCTAATGTTTAGTTTAATCTTCTTGTTTCTGCCTCTCATCTCTTCTTCACTCCTTTCATCATCTCACCTGCCTTGCTGTCATTTCCTCTCCTGTCTCCAGGACCATCAACACTTGCTCCTGAATGAGCTTCCTCAGTTTAACAGTTGGGCTCTGCAGATGATCTGGAGCCTGCTGGGGACCTTCAGCTGTCTGCACAAAGACCTGGCCTCCGACATGGAGCAGCTGTTCCACTGTTTTGCACAACAGGTCTGCTGTGCTGTGAACTTTAATATCCAGACACGCGTACATGTGTAACAATTTTTCCATCATAATTAAGCTTGTTTCTCTGTTTTTTGACTTCCTTGAAGCTCCCTCACAGCTCTCTTGACTCCCAGTGGTTTCTGGCAGGTGGGCAGAGTTTGCAGTTCTAGAAGGCGCAAGGAAGCTGCAGAGTCTGTGCCGAAATGTAGAGGAAGCACTCAGTACACCGTCATCCAGGTTAGTGCAGCATCATCGTGAACAATGTCTGACTGTTGATGAACAACTCAGGAAACTTTGTGCTTGCGTCAACTTAATTTTATTAGCCTTCAACGACAAAGCCTACTTAAAACCAAATCTGTTTATTCAATCATTTATCTTTTTTGGGTGGGGGGGGGGTGGGGGGGGGGGGGGTGGGGGGGTGGGGGGGGGGGGGGGTGGGGGTGGTATAGGATAGCACAAACAAGTACCGTATTTTCTGCACTATAAGTAGCATCATTTTTTAAACTACTTTGGGAGGTTTTGCAGCTTATACATCAGTGCTACTTATATCCTGAAAAATTGGGGGAAAAACTATTATTATCAACATTGACAATAATAATGATAAAGGGCTTTCCAAGGAATCAAACCATGAAACAAAACAAAAAAATAATGCTAATATTAAAAATACACTACAACAATGCACTATATTCAAGCTTGAAAAACATTTATACTGTGTGGGACCCCAAATGTGGGGCAATCTGCATCAGATAACATGTAATATGCTGTCCAGTGCATGTTTATTTGTCCATCTTAGTTATTTTTGGAATTTAACAATCCTTTTTTTAAGAAACAGCACAGGCTGTGGTGTGCACATTTGCTGCACTGAGTTCCTGTCTGTTGTTAAACTCGTCTCCAGGCAAACACTGAGTTACAAAGTCAGTGCCATACACAGAAATATGGTGTGATTTATACACAATTTTTAACACTTCTTCAGAATGCATTGTTTGACAGAAACGACTTATATTCAGGAAATTACGGTAATCAGTGTGAGCCAAAAAATAGGAAGATAAACAAAAATATTGAGGCTGGAAGACTAATGTTCAGAAAAAAAATGTTTGTTTCATACTTTCATTTTGGTGATGTGCTTTCTTTAAGGGCCCCTTCACATCTAGTGAGAAGTTTGGTCGAAGTGCGCATGAAGCAGGAATCGTGTGCAAAATGTGTAAAATCATCCCTGCCTCGAACGCCACGTACACCTGTTGCTACAACTATTACGCACACCAGCAGCTGAAAGGACAGAGTGTGCTCTGTGCGAACCATCAGTCCCTCTCGTGGCAGGTGTCGGCCAAATTCCAGCTGGCACACATGAACATCTAACACTGCTCATTTGGCACTTAGATAATGTGTGGTCATTTGCACTCTTGGCACGACAACAGTCTGCAGACAATCACTGTCATGCTGGCAGTGAAATTTGTCTAGGTTCCCTATGAGTGTGGCTTTGGTGTGTGCACTGAACTGACAGGAGGTGTGGCTGCCCACTGTGGAGATCTGTCATTCTGGACATCCCAGCTGGACAACACTTGCTGTGTTTGGACGGACATGGACTAACAGGTGCCCACTGTGATGCGCGTGTGTCTGTTTGCTGTCATCATGTCGACATAAATAAAAACATATATCACTGTGGCGATATATGCTGTGGGCTGCAGTGAGCGTGCACGCGCTCCCTTGCTGCAGTCCATTGACAGGCTGCCCCCAGGTTGAAACGGACCATCAGAGCAGAACACGCAGTGGGCGATCTGACTTTCACATCACCTACGTGAGCTCTGTTCCATATGACGCGGTGTCACTTCTAGCGTGCCATCCACAAGACATGCGTGTCAGCAGGACATGCGCGCAGGCCGGCTAAATACCCGCCAGCAGATGTGGACATGAATGAGCGAATGAGTATGAAGCGAAGTGCTTCTCATTTCTGTCATTTCATGACTGTATGTTTGTGACCATGGGTCATCTACAGAGGAACAGACAGATCATACTTGTATTGCCTGCATGATAAGAGGGATTCAATATAAAATGCTGTGTTTTTTGTGGTGTATGGTTTTATTTATTTATTTTTTTAATACGTCCATCTTTTTGTTGATTTCAGGCATTTCCCTGCACCGTTTACAGGCAAGTGACAGTAGCTCAGTGGTAAAGTTTTGGGCTGGTAATCAGTAAAGTGCAGGTACAAATCCCATGGGTGTTATGTTTTTTTTTATTTATTCCACATAAACAGCACAATGTGGTTCCACAGGTACTAGATGGTTTTTATTTTTTATTTATTCCATATCAGCGGCGCGATGTGGTGCACCTCACACTGTGTTCCTGCTCGAAAGACACAGAGAAACCATCGCACTGGGATCGTGCACGCCTGCTTGTCGGCACGATGTTTCGTGTGCACTAATTGACCTGTTTTACGCTGCTTCGCCGTATTCAACCAAACTTCGCACAGTGTGTGAAGGGTCCTTAAAGGAGGACAATATCACATTTCTATCTGATGCAATCAACTATTTTCAAAATCATCTTCCTAAAGTCACACAGCAATTACTGAGTAGTGATACAGTTTTGAATAATTTGAAATTTAAGTCATCTTCTTTTTTTTCAAAGATTTATGGTAGTTATATATTTCTTCTCCTTTTCTCTTTGGTTCATCTACCACTAAAAGTCATTTTAAATAAGTTTATTATCCAGTAAGTGTGTTATTATGATGATTTTATTTAATATGTGTACATCTGATTTTTACAACCCAAGAGCAGACAAAACCTCACTCACGCTGGTGATCTTTGGCACCTCCTTGAGGGAGGCACGGACCCGGGTTGGGAACAGTGGGTGTTCTGGGTAATTACTGTAACAGCAAACCACTGTTGTCTGACAGCAGAGAGAAGTCAGAATTCTGATATTTATCCCGGTCAGATCTGTGTGATGTCACAAGGGCAAAGAGTTGAAGAAAGATAAAAACAGAAAACCTGTTTGTTGTTTTTTTTGTGAGCCACATTTCTTTGGACATGACTAGACACTAAAAGAACTTGATGCTTTAATTTTAATTTAATTAATTTAATTTAATTAGCTTATAATGCGCCAAATCACAGCAAAAGCCATCTCAAGGTGATTTACACGGAGCAGTTCAACATAAAATTTAAATAAATAAATTAAAAATCAATAAAAAAAAATTTCAAACACAATTAAAAACAGAAGTAAAAAAATAAAACAGATAAAAAAATAAAAACTATTCATAAGAAAGAGAATAAAAATAGGTTTTCAGTCTTGACTTAAAAATGTCCACAGACTCTGCCTCACGGTTGCAGGAAGACTGTTCCACAGGGCGGGTGCACGATGAGAAAAGGCTCTTTGACCTGCTGACTTCTTCTTCACCCTGGGAACACAGAGAAGTCCCGCATCCTACGACTGCAAAGCCTGGGCCGGCACGTGAAGTTCCACCGGATCAGCCAGATAAGATGGTGCCAGTTTATGAACAATTTCAGAAGTCAATAACAAAACCTTAAAATCTGCTCTCACAGAGACAGGGAGCCAGTGCAAAGATGCCAAAATGGGTGTGATATGTTCAGACCTTCTGCTACGTGTTAAAAGTCTGGTGGCAGCAGTCTGAACCAGCTGAAGACCCCTAATGCTGGACTGCGGTAACCCTGAAAATAAAACATTACAATAATCTAATCTAGAAGAAACACAAGCATGAATCAGGGTCTCAGCATCAGCCATAGACAGGATGGGGTGGATCCTCGCTATATTTCACAGATGGAAAAAAGCAGTCCTAGTAACATCCCTGATGTGGAGGTCAAAAGACAGCGTGGGATCAAAAATTGCCCCAAGGTTCCTCATTTTGTCCATATGATGTATGACACATGAACCCAGGCTGAGCACCAGCTGGTCAAACTGATGCCGATGTCTCGCTGGACCAAGAACCATCATTTAAGTCTTATCAAATTTTAAAAGTACGAAGTTACTAGACATCCAACTTCTCACTGATAGAAGACAGTCCTCCAGGGATTTTATGGGAGTGAGATTTCCCGCAGTTATCGGCCTGTACAACTGAGTATCATCAGCGTAACAATGAAAGGCAGTCTCAAAACTCCGCAGTATACGCCCAAGGGGTGCTACATACAGGGAGAAAAGCAAGGGGCCTAAAATGGATCGCTGAGGAACTCCAAATCTCATGTCACTAAGATTAGAGGTAGTGTTATTATACAAGACACATTAAGAATGACTGGACAGATATGACGTCAACCACGCAAGGGCACTTCCAGTAATCCCAAAAAGATTCTCCAACCTATCGAGCAAATATGACGATCCACGGTATCAAATGCAGCACTGAGATCTAACAACACCAAAACCGTAGTGGTGTCTGAGTCCATTGCTCGACATCATTCACTACTTTAATGAGCTCTGTCTCTGTGGAGTGATATTTCCTAAAGCAAACTGCAGTAGCTCAAAAAGATCATTATCAGTGAGGTGGTCTGGAACAGAATGATAGATTTGATTATCGGCCTGTAATTTTTCAATACACCAGGTCAAGATTAGATTTCTTAAGTAATGGTTTAATCACTGCAGATTTAAAACATTTCGGAACAGATCCAGATCTTAATGACAGATTGATAATTTCCAGCACAGTGGGCCCAAGTGTGGACCACAGGTCCTTAAACAGTTTTGTGGGTATAGGACCAAATAAACAGGTTGTGCTTTTTGTAGACACCACAAGTTTTATCAGCACGCCTAATGAAATACTGTTAAATTCTGTAAATCTAGGTAACACCTCAGTGGTAGCACCCACCTCCATAGCAGGTTTTAATGGCTGGGCTGAGGCGTGCTGAGATATGCTCAGCCTTCAGTCTTCTATTTTCTTCTTGAAATAATCCAAGAAATCCTGTGCTGGAAAGGGAGAACGACTAACAGGTGGCTGCCCGTGAATAAGAAATGTTACCGTGTCAAACAAGAACTTTGAGTTATGTTTGTTTTTACTGATCAAATCAGAGTAATAGGCCCACTTTGTGGCCAGTAGTGCATGCTTATAATCTAAAAGCATCATGCCACACAAGTCGGAAACACCTCTAATTTGGAACTACGCCATTTCCGTTCCAAACCTCTAGCCTTCTGCCTGAGGTCACGCAAGTAATCATTGAACCAAGGTGACTGTGCCTTGGGAGGAGGCGCAATCTTAGTTTTAAGCACTAAATTTAAACTATCCGCAAGGCTGTCTACTGATTTAGCGCTCTCCAGACTCAAAGCTAAAATATCAGGTAGTCTAGCCTCAAGTTCAGTCATAGTTGAGGGTTTAATACGACGCCGCAGTAGTAGACAAGGTTGTTGTTCCACTAAACGTGGCAGCGTAAATATAAGCCTGATAAGTGAATGGCCTGAGACTATAGATGTGAGAGGCAAGATGTCGATATTCGTGACAGCAAACCCACGTGCAAGAACCGGATCCAGGGTATTTCCACTAATATGTGTCGGGTCCTGAATGCATTGCTGGAATCCTAATGCTGCCACAATTTGCATAAATGATTTGCTAAAGGGATCAGAAGGCTTATTTATATGAATGTTAAAATCACCAATAATCAAAATGTTATCTGCACTAGTTGACAAACTAGAGATGAATGCACCAAATTCATCTAAGAAATCAGAATATGGGCCAGGGGGCCTATAAACAGTGACAAAATAACATCGCTGAGCTCCAGTTTTACAAGTATGACCCTGACAGTACTTAGCATCATGGGCATAACGGAGAGTCAGATGCTCAAAGGAAATATATTTGTGACCCCCAACAGCTAATAAAGAAAACCTAGATTATTAATAAAAGCAACACCCCCGCCTTGCTTCACACCACGAGACGTGACTAAATATGTACGCTGGTGGATGGGCCTCATTCAGAGGAAGGAGAGTTGTGGGTTTGAGCCAGTTTTCACATAAGCCAATCATATCTAAATGATGATCCATGATTAGATCATTAATCAACAAAGATTTCGAGGACAGTGATCTGATGTTCAGGAGACCCAGGGTAAGGACCTCAGTGGGGATGACAGCCTGACTGTTCGAAACCCAGCGAAGCAAGCCAGGTTCCGAGGGCGCCACTGGCGCACATCAATCTGGCGAAGACGTGTACGGCCGGGTCGACAGTCCTCAGAGCCGACTAGCGGCACCATGCAGTCTTTAACTGGATCCACAAGGCGCCAGGGCAGGACAGATCCCGCCAGAATTCTGTGCACAGCTCGTCCAGACACCAAACAGCAAGCCAAACAGTGCTCAGCTTCACCAGTCGGCCACTTCTTCTTCTTCAATATTTATTTCATTCATTTAAAAGAAAATAGAAAAGCAGAAATGAATATATTACAAGACATTGAATTAAAGGAGCAGAGGGAAGAACAAGTCTATTTTCTGCCCCTTTTACAATACAATCTTTCAATTTTAAGCATCATTATTCACATTATTTAAAAGATTACATTTTTTGACTTTGTCACATACCACTGACTTATTTCATAATTGTAGCCATTATTTAAAAGATTACATTTTTAACAGGTTACATTTTAGACTTAAACATTTTAGACATTATTAACAGATTACATTTTAGACTTTGTCACAACCCACTCACTTATTTCATAGTTTCATACTTACTTAATACATCTAGTTTAATACATTTTTTAAATAATTTAAGTGACCTTGATTCTTTGATTTCTTTGTTGAGGTTGTTCCATAATTATAACCATTCACTGTAATACTCCGTTCCTTTACTTTGGTTCTGAATCTTGGTTTTTTAAAGACTTCTATCCTTTCAAATTATAACTACCTACTCTTTTTTCAAACATATTTTGAATGTTATTGGTAAGGTATTTTTATTAGCTTGGTGTATTGTTTGTAATATTTTCAAATCAACTAAATCATGAAATTTAAGTACCCTATACTTAATGAATAATGGATTAGATGGATCTCTAAAATGACTATTGCTAATCATTTTTAAAGCTCTTTTCTGCAGAATAAATAATGGTTGTGTATAAGTTTTACATGTTGATCCCCAGATTCTACACATAAGTTAAATATGAAACAATCAATGAATTGTACAATGTTAATAAACCATAACTATTCAACGAAAATTTTACTTTATGCAAATGGCTTTCGCTATTTTTCCTTTTGTGTATTTTATGTGTGACTTCCATGTAAGATCTTCATCAATCGTGACTCCTAGAATTTTGTTTCTTTTACCCTTTGTATGTCCATTCCATCTATTTTAATGACACATCATTTTTTTTTCCACTCTGTCATTAAACAATATGAAATTTGTCTTATTACGATTTAGTGACAATCTGTTTATATCAAACAATGTTTAAGTTTTTCCAACTCTATATTTATCACTTGTATACTTCCTGTATATCTGATCCAGAGGTAAATAATGTATCATCAGCAAATAATATGCTCGCCAAGTACTTTACATACATTCACAAAGTCATTGATATACAAAATAACCAGTTTGGGTCCAAGTACCGACCCTTGTGGTACTCCATAAATAATGTTACACAATTCTGATTTAGTATTATTTATCTGAACAAACTGTTTTCTATTTTCTAAATAGCTTTTTACCCACTGATGTGCAATACCTCTAATTCCATATTGTTGTAACTTGTGAAGCAATCTTGAGTGGTCGATAACATCAAACGCTTTTTTCAGGTCAATAAAAATACTTACAAAATAATCCTTATTATCTGTTGTTGTTGATATTTTCTCTGTTAATTCCATAACTGCCATAGCTGTCGAATGTTTTTGTTCTGAATCCATACTGAGCGTTATTTAAAATATGATGTTTCTCAATGATTTGTCCAACCTTGTCACAAAAACTTTTTCCATAATTTTAGAAAACTGTGGAAGCAATGATACTGGCCCTGTAATTTGAAAAAACTGTGTTTGTCTCCATTTTTATATAAATGGGACTACCTTGGCAATTTTCATCTCCTGCAGCGACGGCTGCGCTTTTGGCTGAAAGGCAGTGCAGGAGCATTGCCACAGAAAAGCCGGCACCTCGATAGAAATGGGGACGGAAAGTTCTGTCCACCCGCTGATAACTGCACCCCGAACCGGGGCTGGAGATCAGCAGCGTTTGGCGATCATACACCGCAGTGCCTCTGATTCAAAAACAGCATAAGTTAAAAAACAATAAAATAATAAACAGACTGGAGAGCAGCAGACGAGCAGCCAGACACAATGGCGCCATCTTGGCACTCCCTCCCAGAGTTTTGCTTTGACAGCTGTGATTACATCAGTGGTACTAGTTAACACGTTTTTACTGTTTGACTCATATCTAACTTTATACAATTATAGACTTTTTGATGAGGTGTACCCGTGATTATGCGGACCTGGTCAGGATTATATAAAGTATTTTGTTAATTTGAAACCTGTTTAAGAGATTATTTAATAATAAAAGTGATGGTCAGTTCAGCTTTCGTCTGTTCACTTTAATAGCGCATCAGGTTCATCCCGCAGCGCCAGTTCTACTTACCAAAAGTGGGCCCACTGGCAAGTCTATAACTGACTTTATTATATGGTAAACAAGAAAATGGGAGTTGTCAAACATACTAAAACTGAAAAATCAATCTCAAGTTTCAGCTCTTTATAGTACTGTCATACTGCACCAACTGACATCCCATCGATCGACTGGAGATGCCTATTAAGTCCGTGACACAAGAGTCATCAGGCTTGTTTGGGGAGGTGATGATCTAGTGGTTAAGGTGTTGGCCTTGAGTCCAGAAGATAATGGGTTCAAATCCCCGCCTGACTGGAAAATCACTAAGGGCCCTTGGGCAAGGTCTTTAATCCCCAAGTTGCTCCTGGTGTGTAGTGAGTGCCCTGTATGGCAGCACCCTGACATTGGGGTGAATGTGAGGCATAATTGTAAATTGCATTTACCATTTATTGTTTTCTTATAAAGTACGCCATTCGCCTGTCTAGCTTCCGCGTAAAATCGACCGAGTACTCCGTCAAGCATCCGTCTGTCATAAATTTCAAAGTTGAGCGCACGTCCCTTTTCAGTGACGTACTTGCGAAACAGGTTGGCTGCTGACTGTGTATTTCTGCGAGTGTTCTTCGCATCTTTTTCGTGTAAAATTTGTTTTAAGTCAGTGTCGCTAACAGACGCAAACCTGTCTTCTGCCAAATTGTCAACAAACTGACAGCCAAACTAGGTGTTGTATCGCGTTATCTGATTGGACGTTATCGATAGACGGCGTTGCTCGATTAGCTAGCGCTACGCTGCACACGAGGTGTACTCGTTTTGCATGCGCGGTCTACCCAGGTCCACCAGCGGTCAACTTGGCATGTGGTACAGCTCAGAAAGTGGCGAATGGAGCAATCACAAGTTGGCAAAATCCCACACCACATAATACTATGTCATGTGTACCTGGTCTGAGTAGAAGACGAGCGGATCTTGATTCAACCTCTTACAAATATCCTGCTGGTGTTTTGTAACATTCATCACACTGTTTGCATTAATCACTAATTGTGGGTGTGTTTAAGGCGTGGAGCGCATTTGTGTTTTAACGAACGGGATTTTGCGATTTTACATTTTTTGTGCACACCCTTCTCATCTTTGATACATATCTAAATGTTAGTCTGGATTGTGCGCACACGTGGGTCTCTAAATGTTGTAGAGTTTCTGATTCTTCTTCTTTTGTGATTTTTTTTTTTCTTGTTTTGCGCTCAGCCTTTGAGTCCGTCCTCACAGCGCCGCCTGAAGCAGCTCATGGACAGACATGGTTCTGGGAAGATCTACCAGGTGATGGCTCCAGTGGTGGGCAGCAGAGACCTGGACCTGAGCCTGTCTAAAGGGGAGCTGGTGGCCATCATCAGTGAGGCTGACACTCGAGGGGACAAACGGCGCTGGCTGGTCGATGCAGGGGGTAAGAACTAGTCACAGAAAAGGTCCTAAACTTTAGGTTTATTCAGTTTTATTTGTTTAGTAAACAATTTGTTTGTAGCCAGACATTAACCAGTAAACTGAGGAGTGACGCTACAATTCAGACATGGTGCTTTTTTAAAATAGCACATGTGCTCCCTCTGTTGGTTGATTACTGTTATTGCAGTGAGAGATTTGTTGGGGACTTTGATGATGTAAAAGTAAAAGCTGAAGTTTCAAATTGTATGAGTTAGAGGTCAGTATTTAATGGCAGAAAAAGCTTTCCGGGTCTCAAACAAATGTAAGTCGTATGAATAAGTCAGCCACATATTTTAGATGATAGACGAGAGTGTTTTGGAGGTTGCTCATCTCTACATGACAGGAAATGACACCTTGATTTAAATTAACAGCATGTTCTGAAGACAGAGAAAGAACACCTATTTTTTCCCACCTTTCAGAACTAAAAATAGCCTTATACTAACTTCTGATATGATCTAGCTTGAGCGTATGATTTTATGCTTCTATCAAAAACAAAAGTCATCTTTATACGATTGTGGAATGTGAACTTATGAAGCCCAGACTGCTTGTTTTCATTACCGGTGCCAGGTCAAACCTCTCCATTCCTTAATAATATCCGTTCCAATTACTATTGACATTTATATATTTATTGCTTATACTTAAAACACACAAATTACAGTCACTTTCTTTTATTAATGGGAAACTAGGCCATTTATTGTTTGCAGTTTTGTCAAAATCCTGGCTGGCCTCACGATCAACAAAAGCTATTTGAAACATTGACATACACGTGTGTGACTATCACATCAATTTCAAAGTTCAATTAGCATATTTCTCATTATTAGCAACATGCTAATGTAGCTAATATCATTGGGTTGCAAGCAAAAAGTCACTCGTCTTTCTTTCTACCAGTTTGAGTCAGTTTCTCTGGCTCGAGCAGTTGTCCATCTTCTGTCAACAAAATCTTGTTGTAATCGCCACATTTTGGAAGCTAACGTGGTGATGTTTGGTTGTTTTGGCAAGAAAGTTCAGGCAGTCAGATTCTCAGTCTGCTACCAGCATCAATCTCCAATTTAAAAATAATAAAAATACTTTAAAAATACCAGTTATCACTCTCCACCTCTAAAATCACCCAGTGTAATATCTGGCTCCTCCATTCTTCTGGCATACCACATTTGACGAAAATTACTAAATCTACAGTCACATTAGCTGCGAGCCATAGCACGCGACAGAGGCAAAGCGATGGCTTACCATTCATTTTCAATCAGAGTGGGTGCTTTGTAGTGGCAAGAAACAAACAGTTGCTCTACTGGCAGCTAGGTGGGGCTAAAATAGACCAGAAGTCTGTTGTATGCAATACTGAGCAGCGCTACACAGCAACGTCAAGTGCCGAGTGAATCCACAGCAATGGCATCAAATCAAATCAAATCAATTTTATTTATATAGCGCCAAATCACAACAAACAGTTGCCCAAGGCGCTTTATATTGTAAGGCAAAAGCCATACAATAATTACAGAAAAACCCCAATGGTCAAAACGCCCCCTGTGAGCAAGCACTTGGCGACAGTGGGAAGGAAAAACTCCCTTTTAACAGGAAGAAACCTCCAGCTGAACCAGGCTCAGGGAGGGGCAGTCTTCTGCTGGGACTGGTTGGAGGCTGAGGGAGAGAACCAGGAAAAGACATGCTGTGGAAGAGAGCAGAGATCAATCAGCTGGCCTGCTCGCCCAAACAGTAATCAAAGATGGTGGAAAATGCTTTGAAACAACGGTATTTCTCTTTAAATCTGATTTGTTTCTCATATATTTGGTACAAAATTGGCAAGAAATAAACACTTCTGTATGTTACTGCTTTGACACCAGATAACACCTCTAAAGTGACAAGACATCTTACAGAGATGCTGGGAACGCCCATCAAGCAACTAAACCAACTGCTTGTCGCTGTCATTTGTAGCTAAAGCAAGTGTAGCTAATCTCTTTCCACAGGCTTCCTATTCTACTCACAGCAACTCCTCGCAACTACTCATGGCAAGTGTAAATAAAATAACTTTCTTATTCATCACATCTTTTGATGCAGTCTATTGCAGTTGGTCATCGGGCATGCTCATATCACCAGGACAGTGACAATTCAATGAACAGTGCAGCCCAACTTCAAATATAGTCCAACTGTTCCCTATGTGGGGAGTAAAGAAATGTGAGGGAAATCATCCCTGATGCTTTTTTCAATATTGTGAAAAACTCGAAATTCTGGATTAAAAAAGGGTCAAATTCTGTGGGTCTTTCCTGTCTTTCATATCCAACATCTTCTTTAAAAATTCAGTTGGAATCGGTCAGGTTACCATTATGGAGATTTTGGTGTTGTGTGTGATGTGTAACTCGTTTAGAAAAACAGGAAAAGGCTTCATATTATTATAATATAGATAAATTCACGGTGCATTTTGTGTTGCATGCAGGCAGAAGAGGCTATGCTCCTTCCTCAAACTGATTCGTTATCATCAGGCAGCAGAAGAGCCGCCCCCTTCACCTCATCTGACTCTGCCAGAGGGCATGCCAGGACTCAGGAGACACTCCTACTCCCCAGAGAGCCGGTCAATCACAGCCATGCCTTGCTTCCAGGTGACTGATGCAGTAGAAACTGGGCTGTTGTAGTGTAAAAGTTGTAGTGTCAATAAAACAATCTTCTTTTTTTAATCATCGGGATTTAAAAATGATTATTTACTCTGAAAAAAAGTACATTTTTCCACAAGCTATTCATTGTGTTTGAGCTCACTCACGTACGAGGTCTGTTAGAAAAGTATCGGACCTTTTTATTTTTTTCAACATCTATATGGATTTTAATCACGTGCAATTACATCAGACAAGCTTGAACCCTCGTGGGCATGCGAGAGTTTTTTCACGCCTGTCGGTTACGTCATTCGCCTGTGGGCTGGCTTTGAGTGAGGAGTGGTCCACCCCTCCTGTCGGAATCTCTTTGTCTGAGAACTTCCTGAGAGACTGACGCTTTGCTTGATCAAATTTTTTCAAAGACTGTGAGGCACATCGAAGTGGACACCATCTGAGAAATTCAGCTGGTTTTCTGTGAAAATTTTACGAGGCTGATGAGAGATTATGGACTGTTGCTGTCGCTTTAAGGACTGCCGCCGCTGTCTGCCTGTTTCGAGCTAAAAGCTTCCAAATTTAAGCCTCTTTGACCCAGGACGTCGTGAGAGAACAGAGAACTTTCAGAAGAGGTCGGGATCAGCAGTTTTATCCGGACAGTCACTGTTAAAGGATATTGTGTGAATGAAAGAAGGTGCGGACGGGTCCGCGCGTCGGGACGCAGCTGGCACCGCGCGCCGCCACAGGAAAACACCTCCGTTGGAAGCCTTAAGGACAAGTTGGAACATGTCCAGCTGTTAAACAATTTCTCAGATACTCACTCAACTGAAACCATCAAAAGACGCCTGGTTTTTACAAATGGTTATCAACACAGAGGTGTTTTTCCTGTGCCGCTGCACCGCGCCGGCTGTTGTCCCGACGCGCGGACCAGTCCGCACGTCTTTCATTAATAAATCTCCTTTAACAGTGGAATGTCCGGATAAACTGCTGATCCCGACCTCTTCTGAAAGTTCTCTGTTCTGTCACGACGTTCCTGGTCAACAGAGGCTTAAATTTGGGAAGCTTTCAGCTCGAAACAGGCAGACAGCGGCGCCTCAGGGCGCATCGCAACGTCCCGCTCCGTGGGCAGTCCTTAAAGCGACAGCAACAGTCCATAATCTCTCATCAGCCGTTAAAATTTTCACAGAAAACCAGCTGAATTTCTCAAATGATGTCCACTTCGATGTGCCTCACAGTCTTTGAAAAAAATTTTGATCAAGCAAAGCGCCCAGTTTCTTCTCAGGAAGTTCTCAGACAAAGAGATTCCGACGGGAGGGGTGGACCACTCCTCACTCAAAGCCTCCTCACAAAGATGTAATCGCACGTGATTCAACTCCATATAGTTTTTGAAAAAATAAAAAGGTACGTTAGTTTTATCACAGACCTCGTACATCCACACTGAGCAAAGGGACAAACACTGTGTCAGCTGCAGAATTAGCTGGATAAATTAATCTGTTCGTAATTAACAACAGATTTTTTTTTTAAAGAAATTGTTTAGAAGACAATTTACAATTTCTCGGATAGTCACACGACTGAAAAGCCACCGAAAGCCGTCTGAATCTTCGAATGGTGGAAGAGGGGGCAATCATTTTTCAGAGTCCAGCATGTCCTGTGAGATTTCAACACGGAGTTGCTTTTGCTCCGTCAGCAGCTTCGTGCCGAAGCATCGGCATGAATTTCGCTGCAACTCCTTTTCATGGCCAAATCTTCTGTCACAGTGGAATGTGCCGAAAAAGTGCTGAGTCCACCTCTTTCGCAATTTCTCGGATAGTCACCACGACGGTCCTCCCGCATCACCACAGCGTTCACTTTGGGAAATGATCTGGTCATTTCAGCATGTTGATGGCTGACTGGAGCGCAGCACGCTCTCCACCGTTGTATGGACGTCTTTAAAACGGTTGTACCGCTCCTTAATCTGTGTGATGCCCAATAGGATCGTCACCAAAGCCATCTGAATAATCCCGAATGGTTTCCACTGGCTGTCGCCCAGTTTCTGGCAAAATTTGATGCAGTCGCGCTGCTCCAGTTGTTCCGCCATTTTCCTTGCAAAGAAAATCCGACGAGAGACTACACCCATCTTCACACAAAGGCTGCTTACAAGCAAATGACGCAATCGACAGGCGTGAAAAAATTCACGCATACGCACAAATGTCAAGGTTGGCTCATGCAAGCACACGTGATTCAAATCCATCAGGTTTTTGAAAAAAATAAAAAGGTCGGATACTTTTCTAACAGACCTCGTATACATGTGGTGTTATTTCATGCAGTGTTTGGTTGTATCAAACACCAGAAAATGACTAAATTAGATAGCAGCTAACGCTACAAACACAGCTTACCCGTTTGTCTCACTCGCATCCGCCGTGGCTTCTTCAACGGAGTGTTATAGTCCAATCATTTCTCTGGGTAAAGATCCGTGGTGTGGGTTTTTTTGTTCATAAAATGAAAAGAACAGCCATAGGGACGTTTGGGTGGATTTTTCAAATTCAGCGCTTTTAGCCAGCACCGGAGATCCTCGTCTTTCAATGGAAGAGGGATCAAGTTAAATGCTCGTCCACAGCACTCAGATCTCTCCTTTCCATGTTCAAAACATCATTCTGAAAGCGATAGTTTCCTCTTTTTTCAGTTATTGTGGCACCCACAAACTGAACAATTAATGCTGCTCAATGTTCGGGCACTTGTAGCATACTGTGTTCCCACGTAGATAATCTTTAGAAGCAGTGACAAACCAGAAGTTGTTTGACAAAATGGAGCCACCCACCCTGACTTCCTGAATAAAGTGAATACAAATGGTCGGCATAGCGGCACAGTGGCTTAGTGGTTAGCACTGGTGCTTCACAGCAAGAAGGTCGTGGGATCGCTTCTCGCCCTTTCTGTGTGGAGTTTACATGTTCTCCCCGTGTCTGTGTGGGTTTCCTGTGCAATGACATTTGTGTACAGCATGATTTATCAAACATAAAACAAAAATCACAATTCAAACTCCAAATAGAAATGTATCACACAATCAACAATATAAATAACATGAGGGGAAAAAATTTTCAATTATTTTCATGTATATAGCACCAAATCACAACAAAGCTGCCTCAAGGTGCTTCACACAAGTAAGGTCTAACCTTACCAAAAAAACATACACCAACATAAAATTAAATATTCTAGTATATGCTGACATCTCCTTAAGTCTACAAACACAAAATAAGTCTGCACACTGAGGCCACAGCACACAGGAAGGCACGTAAGGTTTACATGTTAGGTGTCTGTAAAATGTCTTCAACTACTTTGCAGGGTTAAACTATTTTAAAGTGGTTTTAAGATGTTCTCATTTTAACATCTGTAGATGACCTCTCTTCTGAACAGTTATTTGAAGATATCTCCTTGTAGTAATGGGCGTGTGACATTCTATAAAGTATTTTGTTAATTTGAAACCTATTTAAGAGATAATTTAACATTAAAAGGGGTGGTCAGTTCAGCTTTCATCTGGTCACTTTAATGTCTCCTTTAATATATCGGCAGACGGTCAGAGATCACGTGTTAATAAATAAAGTGGTAAATTTTAACAGCTCTGTGTGTGAATTATATCTGCTGTGATATCAACCTCACCGTGTTGCTATCAGCTTAAATTATTTTATTTCCAGCTCCAAAGTATGAGTGCATGTACAATGTAATTTCCTAAATTGAACATTATGGGATGTTTGTGTGTGTCGGTACAGATGACTGATCCATGTGATAGTGTCACACGATGGAGCCATCAATCTGTCGCACATGCGTGTGTGTGTTGTTAATGGAAAGGCCCATCATTAGCAGTTTAACCTTGTGCGTGTTTGTGTGTGTGGGTGGGGGGGGGGGGGGGAGGGGGGATTGTAAATATGCCCTGGTTTGTGTGATACAGAGGCAATTCTGTGTGTTTATTTAAATGTTTCTCACAGTTGTACAGTCAAATGCCCCCAAGCTTCCAATGAAATACGTTGCCAGGTTTGCATTTTATAGGTAATTTAAGGCTGGGACATACAGACAGACTTTATTGTTCCAAGAGTTATTTGTGATGTCATCCTCAATACATGAAAATAACATCACAACTAGGGCTGCAACAAACGATTATTTGGATCATCAATGAATCTGATGGGGTTTCGACACGATTAATTGATTAATCGGATTAGCGGGGAATTTTTAAAAAATGTGCCAGGGAGACAATTTTTCTGTCCTTCCATCACTTTATTTAACAGCAGAACATTATTTGAAAACTTAAAATACTTGAAAATCAACAAATCATCAAATGTCCCTTGACTGTTGAAATATAAAATAATAAAGAATAAAACAGTTTATAATAAAGAACAAAAATAATTATTTCAAATGGCATTGCTTTATCAAAGTGCTGAGTTGCCATAAAACAACATTGAAACATATAAATGTTATAAAATATATGGTGAAAAAAGAGATATTTTTGTTGCTGCAAATGACCAATTAGCATAACCAGTTAACATTCAAGAAATCAAAAACTGTAGCCTGACTCATTATATGTGCAACATTCTCTGTATAACTTGTAAACTATGTGGTCATTTCACAATGACACATGTGACTCATGTCTCTTTCTCTAAAATTGTATTGTAGCATTATTAGTTATTATTACTATTATTATTGTTGCTATTACTATTAATATATAAATAAAAATAAATTAAATATTATTATTTGTAATACATTTGACTCTTTTACAACAACAAACGCTGAGTCATTAATTATTATACAGAAAACAAATGCACAAACATGCTGAAATGCCAGTAGCTTAATGCTAACTTTAACATTGAAAACGCCATAGACATGCTAACGCATTAGTATCGGTGTTAGCATAAAATACATCTATCAACTGTTTCAGAAGACCATAACAGGTCAGTTTAACATTAAAAAGGTAAATATCCTCACAGACATATGCTTCTTAGTGTTTTAGTGGGGAAAAATTAAGATAAAGTGAAATAAAACAAATAGAAACCAACGAAGCAGCAGCTCGAAGCACTCCTTCATTGGTTCAAGATTCAAAGCAAAGCTCGTTTGATTATATGGAAGAAACGAAACATTTGCGGTAAACAAAGTTATTTAGCAACTAATCAATGACTAAATTAGTTGACAACTATTTTCAAAATCGATTAACTCGATTATGTTTCAGCTCTAATCACAACCACATGATATTAACCCTCTGGAGTCCAGGGTATAATGGCCGTTTTTGACTACTTTGGTTTTTAACATCATAATTACCTTAAATCTGTTTACTTTGCTTTGTGTGGTGTCATTTTTTTCAGCACAACTGTGTGACATTACAGTTTTTCTTTTCTTCTGACTTACTGTATTAACACAATGAACCTAAATTCACACCAAAAACATATAATCTGAATTGAAAAATGTTTGTTTTTTTTACTGTTAAAATCACAAACGTGTTTAACAAACCCTTTTTATAACTTAGAATGTAACTATAAATTGTCACTCACTCACTCATCTTCAACCACTTATCTGCGATCGGGTTGCGGGGACAACAGCTCCAACAGGGGACCCCAGACTTCCCTTTCCCGGGCCACATTGCTACAGTGGTTTATTCCTGACATTATTAGCACAGTTTGATTTTGTTTGTGTTTATATATTTGACAGTGCGGTGGTCAGAGGATGCAGATTTATTTGGACATGACAGGATTCGTTACATTTTATTTTTCTTGTTTGCCTTCATTACATCACTTGGTGCTCTTTTCTAACTTCCAATAATGGTTCCACTGACTGTTGCATCTTTTTTGTCTGGGTTGGCCTGAACCTGAGACTTGATGGACTCAACAGATTTGTTAATCATTCTAACATTAACTTGATTGATTCCGTGTTGTTGCACATAATTTGTCCTCCATCACCTCATCCGCAATGGGTGTGTGTCTCTAACCGCCACATTTTAGGAGCCACTAGTAGGTGATGAAGGATTAATAGCAGATACTCCACAACATCCATTAAAATGACCAGTTATTCTTGTGACCTTTTAACCCCTTCTAAGCTGTATATCCCACACACTCACACGTTCATCTTCAACTGCTTAGTCCAATTAAGGGTCGTGGGGAGCTGGAGCCTATCCCAGCAGTCATAGAGCGTGAGGTGGGGTACACCCAGGACAGGATGCCAGTCTGTCGCAGGGCCACAAACAGACAAACAAACACATCCACACCCACTTGCACACCTACGGAGATACTGACATGCCAAATTGAGGCGAGTGGTAGGGGGTTAAAGGAGGGTTTTCATGCCTGAGCATCCTCATGTTTGTCTTCCAGGTCCCTGATTCACATATGACTAAAGGCCACATTATGAGCAAATCACACAAATGACACTAAATCATTTTTCATTATTAATGGCACCGAGCAGCAAGATAAAGTCAGCTATTAGCTCTGCTGGGGCACTTTGTCAGACCTGCACTCCACCGGATTCTTTAGGAAGCCTTCATTTTGCATGTGTGTGTGTGTGTGTGTGTAGTGATGAGATAGGATTTGTCATGACATAACATATACAGTCATTCACATAGTGCAGTCATTTGCGCCACCTGTGTTAAAACCGCGCTGCCCCAAAACACAGTCACCTTGGTTCAGTGATTACCTGCGTGACCTCAAGTATAAGGCTAGAGGTCTAGAATGGAAATGGCGTAGTTCAAAATTAGAAGTATTCCACCTTGCGTGGCGTGATGCTATCTTAGACTGTAAGCATGCATTACTGGCTACAAAGCGGACCTATTACTCTGATCAACAAAAACAAGCAGAACTCAAAGTTCTTGTTCGACACGGTGGCAACACTTATTCATGGACAACCACCTGTAGTTCGCTCTCCTTTAACAGCACAAGTTTTCTTGGATTACTTTGAGAAGAAAATAGAAGACATTAGGTTAAACATATCCCAGCATGCCTCAACCCAGCCACGACACCATGCTATTGAGGTGGATGCAATTACTGAGGTATTACCTAGATTTAAAGAATTTGAGAGTATCTCAGTAGGCATGCTGATGAAACTCGTAGCGTCAACAAAAAGCATAATCTGCGTATTTGATCCTATACCAACAAAACTGTTTAAGGACCTGTGGGCCACTCTTGGGCTGACTGTGCTGGAAATTATTAATCTCTTATTAACGTCTGGATCTGTTCCTAAATGTTTCAAATCTGCAGTGATAATACCATTACTTAAGAAACCTAATCTTGACCCTAGTGTATTAAAAAACTATCGGCCGATACCAAATCTATGATTTTGCTCTAAAATTCTAGAAAAAGTGGTGTCACGGCAGATCATGGACTATCTTACTGAGAATAATCTTTTTGAGCCACTGCAGTCTGCTTTTAGAAAATATTGTTCCACAGAGACGGCTTTCACTAAAGTGGTGAATCATCTTTTGCTTGCAATGGATTCGGACATGACTACAGTTCTGTGCTGTTAGATCTCAGTGCTGCATTTGATATTGTGGATCATCATATTCTACTTGATAGGCTGGAAAATCATTTTGGGATTACTGGGAGCGCCGTTGCATGGCTGACATCATACTTGACCAGTCGTTCTCACTGTTTTGTACAGTAACACTACCTCTAACCTTAGTTAAAGGTACCTCTAACTATAACTATATATATATATATATATATATATAATATACCACCAGGCAGTTATATAGCACCCCTTGGGTACACATTGCGGGGTTTTGGGATTACCTTTCACTGCTATGCTGATTATACTCAGTTGTACATGCCGATAATTGCTGGTAATTTCATTCACATAAAATCCTTAGAAGATTGCCTTGCATCAGTGAGAAGTTGGATGTCTAGAAACTTCCTACTTTTAAATTCTGATAAGACTGAAATGGTGGTCTTGGTCCAGTGAGACACTGGCATCAATTTGACCAGTTAACGCTTAGCCTAGGCTCGTGTGTAATACATCACACTGACAAAGTGAGGAACCTTGTGGTAATTTTTGATCTTACATTGTCCTTTGACCTCCACATTAGAAATATTACGAGGACTGCTTTCTTCCACCTGCGAAATATAGCGAAGATTCATCCCATCCTGTCTATGGCTGATGCTGAGACCCTGATCCATGCGTTTATCTCTTCTAGATTGGACTATTGCAATGTTCTATTTTCTGGTTTACCGCAGTCCAGCATTAGGGCTCTCCAATTGGTTCAAAATGCTGCAGCCAGACTTTTGACACAAAGCAGAAAGTTCGACCACATTACACCCATTTTAGCATCCCTTCACTGGCTTCCTGTCCCAGTGAGATCAGATTTTAAGGTTCTGCTACTAGTCTATAAAATTGTTCATGGACTGACACCTCCCTACCTAGCTGACCTAATTAAACCTTACGTACCAGCCCGGGCTTTGCGTTCTCAGGGTGCAGGGCTATTTTGTGTCCCTAGGGTGAATAAGAAGTCTGCGGGTCACAGAGCTTTCTCTTATCATGCCCCTGTTCTGTGGAATGATCTCCCTGTGTCAGTAAAACAGATTCTGTGGAGGTTTTCAGGTCCGGACATAAGACGCACTTATTTTCCCTTTCGTATGGCTAGCATACTGGCATAGTATAGTTCTGCACTTTTTATTCTTTTAATTCATTTTATTAGGAAACAGAGCATGCCGCGGCCTCAACTTTACCTAAATTCTGGGTCTTTTAGTGAAGCTTAGGGCTAGTGGCCAGCGATCAGCTTAGCATCCTGTTTTTCTTGTTGTTTAATGCTGACAGTTTATACTGTATTTGTTGTCTTTCTGATGCCTGATTCTGTTTTTTCTCTCTGTTTAAGGTGCAGTTCCATCCAGAGATGTGTGGTATTTGTGCTGGAGACCCTCCTGTCCTGTGCACCAACAGCATTTCTTGTATATTTGTTTTGTGAATTGTTCTGTAATTTGAATCTGTAGCATGGCCCAAGCAGAGGGTCACCCCTTTGAGTCTGGTCTGCTTGAGGTTTCTTCCTCAGAGGGAGTTTTTTCTTACCACTGTTGCTCTGAGGGTTAGTAAGGTTAGACCTTACTTGTGTGAAGCACCTTGAGGCAACTCTCTTGTGATTTGGCGCTGCATACAGTGACGAAAATAAGTATTTGAACACCCTGCGATTTTGTAAGTTCTCCGACTTAGAAATCATGGAGGGGTCTAAAATCATCTTAGGTGCATGTCCACTGTGAGAGACATAATCTAAAAAAAACAAATCTGGAAATCACAATGTATGATTTTTTAAATAATTTATTTGTATGTTACTGCTGCAAATAAGTATTTGAACACCTGTGAAAATCAGTGTTAATATTTGGTACAGTAGCATTTGTTTGCAATTACTGGGGTCAAACGTTTCCTGTAGTTGTTCACCAGGTTTGCACACACTGCAGCAGGGATTTTGGTCCACTCCTCCATATAGATCTTCTCTAGCTCTTTCAGGTTTGGAGTTTCAGCTCCCTTCAAAGATTTTCTATTGAGTTCAGGTCTGGAGACTGGCCAGGCCACTCCAGGACCTTGAAATGCTTCTTACGGAGCCCCTCCTTAGTTGCCCTGACTGTGTGTTTGGGGTCATTGTCATGCTGGAAGACCCAGCCATGACCCATCTTCAATGCTCTTACTGAGGGAAGGAGGTTGTTTGCCAAAATCTTGCAATACATGACCCCATCCATCCTCCCTTCAATACTGTGCAGTCGTCCTGTCCCCTGTGCAGAAGAGCACCCCCAGAGTATGATGTTTCCACCTCCATGCTTCACGGTTGAGATGGTTTTCTTGGGGTTGTTCTCATCCTCTAAACATGGTAAGTGGAGTTGATTCCAAAAAGCTCTATTCTGGTCTCATCTGACCACATGACCTTTTCCCATGCCTCCTCGGGATCATCCAGATGGTCACTGGTGAACTTCAAACAGGCCTGGACATGTACTGGCTTGAGCAGGGGGACCTTGCTGCCCTGCAGGATTTTAAACCATGACAGCATCATGTGTTACTAATGTAATCTTTGTGACTGTGGTCCCAGCTCTTTTCAGGTCATTGACCAGGTCCTCCTGTGTAGTTCTGAGCTTTCTTAGAATCATCCTTACCCCACCAAGTGAGATCTTGTATGGAATCCCAGACCGAGGGAGATTGACAGTCATCTTGTGTTTCTTCCACTTTCTAATAAATAATCATAACAGTTGTTGTCTTCTACCAAGCTGCTTGCCTGCTGTCCTGTAGTCCATCCCAGCCTTGTGCAGTTTTGTCCCTGGTGTCCTTCGACAGCTCTTTGGTCTTGGCTATGGTGGACAGGTTGGAGTGGGATTGATTGAGTGTGTGAACAGGTGTCTTTTATACAGGTAACAAGTTCAAACAGGTGCAATTAATACAGGTAAAGAGTGCAGAATAAGAAGGCTTCTTAAAGAAAAATTAACAGGTCTGTGTGAGCCAGAATTCTTGCTGGTTGGTAGGTGTTCAAATACTTATTTGCAGCAGTAACATACAAATAAATTATTTAAAAAAAATCATACTATGTGATTTCCGTATTTTTTTTTTTTTTTTTAGATTATGTGTCTCACCCCTCCATGATTTCTAAGTGGGAGAACTTGCAAAATCGCAGGGTGTTCAAATACTTATTTGTCTCACTGTAAATAAAAATAAATTGAAATTGAAAAATTTGCAGAAGCGCGTGAATTCATTAGAGTTGACTCTGTGTTTTGATTTGTGAAAGAACAACTGTGATGATTTTACCACCAAAACTCACCAGAAAATAAAAATATTGAGAAAGTAACAATTTAGTCTTTTCAGTACAAAATACTCCTCAGTGAAAGTGTCTCACATTCACTCGTTCACCACTGTCAGAGTAACGATGGCGAGACAAGCGCTGTCTCTCACCTCCGTTACCCACATTGACCTGAACGATGGGGGGATTGAACCTATAACCCTCTGGTCTCAAGCTCACGTCTTGGTTTTTTATGTTTTGTTTTTTTTTGTGTGTGTGATTATATCTTGACAAAGCAGAGATGTTGATTATGCTGCAATCTTGGTCTGAGACATTTCTGTAAGTTTAGTACCTTTTTGTAGCCACCTGACCACAGATCACCTTCACAAGCTTCAATAATCCTAAAGCGGCTTCATGTCTTGGAGGTTTTTTTTTTAAGTTTTATTCAATTAATATAAGCTGTCGAATATTTGAAAATACTCAATACTTATTTCTGACTTGGCGTCTTCTCTACCAGGTGTTTGCAGCCTATGACTTCACGGCAAGGGGAAACCACGAGGTCTCTGTTCGGGCCGGTGAGCCAGTTCTAGTCCTGGAGCCCCACGACAAGAAAGGGAAACACAGAGTGGAGCCTGGTGGCGACGAATGGGGACAGAGAGGCTATGTGCCTTCTAACTACCTCACCATTTGTCGCACAAGGACGGGGACACTTGGTCGCGCCACTCCTTACTGATCAGAAGGCTGGAGGAAAGACAGCATGTCCCTGCAGTATGTGACTAATACTGTGTTGAATGCTTCTAACTGTGTTATCACACTGAAGGCGTCCTGCTTTTCAAAGTACCAACACTTATTTTCTTTTAAGTTTTCAGTATGGAAGTGAGTCTTTAGAGACAAAAAAAAAAACAATATGAAGGACACCACCTGCAGGAATGCTAAAGGTTTTGAAATGCCATCAGACTGTGGGCGTGATCAGTGTCTGACATATATGAAGTTAGAAGGGATTCAGTGGTTTGCTGAAGGACACTGTAGTAGCACTTTTCTGTGAAGGTTCGCTGACAGTGGTGCCAATGACAATGAGAAAATGATGCCAAAGACGGGCGATATTCTAGGAGAAGACATGATGATCCTTTAGCCACATCCTGTGAGCTTCAGCCAGAGGGAAGGATCTTCAGACAACTTTATCGATCCCTAAAAGGGCAATTCATTTCACAGCCAATTACCTCAGACAAATATACAGCAATTAATCCACAATTATTACTCGTTGAACGTAATAATGACACATCAGAATTAAAACAACCGCACATATACACTTGATTGTTTACGTACGCTAAACTTTGAAACAGTCTGTCATCTGAATTGAGGAAATGTGAGTGTGGGGGGGGGGCGCAGAAACACGTGGTCGCGCAGCCAGCTTGGGGGGAACGGGAGTTGCAGCAGCTAAAGCTGCGCTGCTACACTGGCGGGGGAAGGGTGTGGCGTGAGCGGGTGCAGGGGGGTGGGAGCATGTGTATCAGTCTCTGCCCATGTGTGAGTGGCAAATGAGTTAAGTTTATGTCAGTTTCTGTCCGTGTGTGCTGGAGTTGCAGAAAGATAAGAAGGCAGCCAAATGGTTCACCAAGGCCATAGAAATTCTTCTGGAGGAAAACAATGGGACGTTTTGTCCTTCAGAGGCTGATAAGCCTGCCATGTCTGTGGTTGAGCAGTGAAAACACATTTGCAGCTCTCATGAACAACCAGATCCAATTTATGAGTATTCCCTGGTCTCCGACATCTTCCTTTGCAAAGCGTGCATTGCTACGACATGTTATTCAACTTGCGTCTGAGTTCAAGGGTTAACACGGGCTGAGAATGTATTGCCTTGCCCAACTCATTAATCATGACGGACAGGTGAGGGGTCGTGATTCAGTGGCAGCTGTCTTGCCAATTCTCTGGTAGGTCAGGGCAGCACATAAACCAATAAGTACCAGCCCTCCTACAATAAAACCAAATATAAATAGATCTTCGACGTCCTCCACAGAAAGTGGTGCCAAGCATGCGATGCACCATTGCTCCCAGGCGTTGAGAACATAGCCCGCAGTGTCCCCCGGCCCTGATTTTCTTGTTGAAAAAAATGGTGTCAATAGCGTTCAAAGACCAGCTGATCAATTCCATGGTTAATCCAATATAGTTTGAAGAATTCACAGACCGGTGAAGTAGTGACTTTGAAAGTTGGAGCAGAGATAGAGGAAAGAGGGGGAGATGCGACCACCCTCGCCGGAGTCCCAAGCAGAAAATAAAACAATTGAACCCTGCATGTCCACGTGCCACTGTGCTAGCGAGCTAACTGCAAAGGGCCAGCAGTGTGAGCATGCGTGCGGCTTATACGAAAAGGGTTGACAGGTGTGTGGGGGCGGTTGCAGCTATGTACCGGGTCTGACAGCTACACGGCGCTCATCATCTCAGGCGGCGTAATGTAAATGTGAAATGTCTCCAGGGCGGAGAAAGCAGGAGAAAGACAGACAGTGAGGTGAGGAGGTGAAGATGTAAAGAGCTGCAGTGAGGAGCTCTTACGAGGGAAGAAGTGAAAGAACGAGACTCTTGAGGCTGACGAGCAGGCAAGTAGAGATTTGACATCCAGGCGTATATCGTATATCACCCAACAGTACTGCTATTACCGGCGCAGCTGATCTGCAGCTGTTTTATCCCAGTGTTCAGTCACATGCACACAGGCAAGAACGTGCAAACTCCACGCAAGCATCTGATTGGATACGCTTCACCGTGAACATGTCCTCATTAACATTTCCCAAATTATAGTATGACGCATCCTGGAAGGTCGCGATCAAACCGTCGTGTGAACATTACGGTTGCCCATGAATGTGATCTTGCCTGCAGTTTGATGACATAACACACTGGACCAATACTGTTAGCACAACCATGGCGCTTCTGGAAAACCTCCGGGTGAAGCCACGGCATGTCCAACAGTGTTACGAGATCCACGGAAATGCAAAGTATGTCAAAGCTCACAACGAGGTAAAAGAGTTTTCGAACATTTAACCATGGCACAATGTTGAAATATCCTGGTTTGCTCTTCCGGAAACTTATTTTGCAAGGTACAGATCAGGTTCAGTCCGTGAGCTTCCAGGATGCGCAACAGGCTGAAAAATAAAGGAGAGTTTTCTCCTTTGAGCCTAAGGAAAATTTTTTTTTTTGTGCCAACTAAAGATGCAAACTCCCTCAAGATTTTCCTTTTTTCAAGTTGGCGGCTGTATGTTGTTAGAAATTACTGTCATGACCCCCTCCCAAAAAACTCCCCCAAAATGGTCAAAATATCAATTTCCCTACTTAAAACCTCCCTCTCAGAGAACAACTTTTTTGTGCAAGATGTGACACTTCTTCAAACACAGTGACGCCTCGCTGACATTCCTGAGGTTGGATTTGTTAGCACACTGTGTCCTTTCCTCTTGGATCGTGCTGCTTCAGCTGAAGTGAAAATGAAGCAGGGGTCAGCGAGCTGGAATTCAGAGCTGCTCGACTGGAACTTAGCTGTTCTCATCGCGTTGAATGTCAAGCCAAAACGTGGCAGGAGTGACACAAATTCCAAATGTCCTCGAGGAGAATCAGGTGAAGAAAATCCTCCTTTTGAATACAGAAAAGATCAGTTTAGTTTTATTTTAAATTATTCCCTCAGATGAGGCAGATGAAACACCAGACACGTTGAGTCGGTGTCAATACATTTGCTTTTATTTTGAAATGTACAGAATCAAGAGAATTAATGGGAATACAGTGTTGACGGCCACCAAACATCACCCAGGGCAGGAATTGAACCGTCATCATCAACTCTGTTTGTGATTTCCATGGACAGAATTTCAAGGCGCAGTCGGGGATTGGAGAGTGTCCAGATTAGTGACCTCAGAATAGCATCTCTGCTTTTTGCAGATGACGTGGCTCTGTTGACTTCAGATACTGACCTCCGATGCAGACTGAGCAAGTTTGAGGCCAAGTATGAATCAACTGGGATGAGGACTAGCACCTCCAAATCTGAGACCATGGTCCTATGTCTGAAAAGGGTGGATTGTACCATCTGCATTAGGGAAGATTTACTGCCCCAGGTGGAGGGGTTCAAGTGCCTCAGGGTCTCGGTCATGAGTGAGGGTAATATGGAGGAGGTTTGTCTGTTGAGTATCTGGGCTTACACGCAGGGACAGGGTGAGAAACTCAAATATCTTTGAGGGACTCTGAGTAGAGCTGCTGCTTCTTTGAGAATACCTTGGAATCCTGCAGGAAAAGTTGAAGGACTTGGCTGAGGATGGGAAAGTGGTGGATGAGCTGCTTGGTCTGCCGCCATCATTCAGAATATGCTGATGCCGTGAATAAAACAGGTCGTTGATGTCTGTTACATGGCCGTTACTGTAGGTCAGGTCTGGCAGCATGTGTTAGTGCTCCACCACAGTCCAGAACTGGCCTGGATCTTGATCAGCAACCACTCAGTTAGATCATCAGATCACCTCCCAAAAGTAGCCACCTATCTGCCGCGGTCAGGTGATATGTGGGCGTGTCCTCTGCTTTTTTTGCACTTGCTGTTTTCTTCACCGTGCTGGAGATGTGCAACATGGCCAAAATTTGGAAGCTGACTTTCCGACACAGTACAAGTGGGACTCCAGGTCCAGGTCAGAATGAAGGTGGAACTGAAATAAACTGTCAGTTCATCAACGGACAGAAACCATTCAATAATAAAATCTTTTGAGCCAGAAAAATGTCCAATTTTACCAGCTAGTTAAATGTGAGCTTTTCCGCTTTTTCCTCTATTTTTTAATATAAATTGCTTAATAATGAATAATAATTTCTATTGTGCTTTAAAACTGTATTGCGGGTAGTGGACTACTGGGTGAACATGTGTTCTTATATCTTTTATAAACTAAAATAATGAAAGAAAATGCAGAGATAATCAGCAGACTAACGTGAACTCTTATTCCAGTTTCTACCCAATAAGTAAATAAAAACTGATGTTTGCATTAAAAATATAACATTTTATACACACAGACAGACACACTTGTGCACAGATTTTCTATCACATATATAAAGCTTTATGTAAATACAGCAGCAGTAACACTCACATGCACTTTTCCCAAGCATACTAATAAATACAAGTTACACAAGGTTCAGTTTTGTAAATCTCAACTGTGAAACCACGCCCACAATTAACCTTATACGGACATAGACCCAATGACCCGCATTAGGGTTGATGGATTTTGTCTCATTCTGCTTGACAGTATCTGAAAACTTTGTCTGTCTCACCTTATTCTTTATAAATACTTGGGGGTGAGAGGTGGATATGCATGTTTTAGCATGTACACTTTGTTCAGAAAGAATCTGGAGTGCATGTAGACTTAGTGCCCATGAATACTGTATGTAGAGGTCTACCACTAGAGGGCGTAAGAGTTCTAGTTTGTTAGTGTACATTTGTGTGATTGTGAGTTTTGGACCTCCATCCTTTATCAGTATTATTAGTGTATTAATGCGTTTGATAGTCAGCACACTGAAGCTATAAGATGCTCCTGTACATTCTGTTCATGTTACTAATTTTACCTGATTTAACACCTGATTCAACCTGCTGATAATCTCTTTGAGCTTTTTTTTTTTTTTTCATTTTATAATTTATTGCTTTTCATCTGTTTATTCTTTGTAACTTATTTAAATCCTCAGAGCTCCGTGACCTGATGTGGTCTTTCTGAAATGTTAAATTTAAATGATGAGAAATGTCTGTTGGCACACAGCAGGTTGGACTGTCCCACTGAGACCGACTCCAAATAAAACTAAATATAAACTTGTTCATGCATCAACGTGATTTACAGCACTGCAAAGATGTTGACGACCTGCACAATCGTGATGTCGCACAATCAAAGTGAGAAAAAGGCTAAACTATGGAGCCCTCCAGAGATCATGGCAAGATCAACTGTTGTTCAACTTGCGTTCGACTTCATAAAATGACAGCATGGTTTAGTAAATTGAGCACACATTTTCTTGACATCCAAAAACAATCTTTCCATGAGCTCTTGAGGGCTCCGTACTAAACTCAGTCTGTATGAAATTCAGAAATAACATTTGAAAACATCTGTGAAACACTGAAAAAAACTGTAATGTTTTTTAAAATATAGAAGCATTAATTATACCACCAGCTAGTGGTCACTTATTTTCAAAAACGCCTTTACATTTCAGACTTTATCTTGTCATTTTTTTTCCTTGACCAACAGGGGTCTTAAAACTGGTGGACGAACACCAAAAAGCAGGCAAGTTGTTAGCCGGACAACTGGCCTGAATTAGGCCAGATACTGGCCACCATTTAGGAGTAGGAATTCCCACCCCTAAATGACTAATAGAAGAGCAGCGCTCACACCAGGAGTAGGCATTCCCACTCCTAAACGACCAATAGGAGAGCAGCGCTCGCACCACACCCCGCACTTGACCAAAGTGAGGCTGACAAACACTGACAGGGGTCTCGGCCGCCAACCAATCACAGGCTAGGAGAGAGAGATAGGTGTCCGGCCTAATTCAGGCCGGTTGTCAGGCGAGCAAGTTATTCACTAAATTTGGCAAAAAGAAAATGTATACAGGCAGTGGTGGCCTCGACTTTAGACTGTTTCGTGTAATCTGCCCAGAGGACTTGCAGACATGGAGACAAATGGTGCCAAAATGAAATGTGGGAGTTATTCCATGGCCAAACCCAGATCCTGAAAGCTGTCCTGGATTGCACTGGAGTTGACATTGTCCACAAGAGGTGTGTTTCATATATGACACCACGCCAAATTTCACTGAGTTGTTGTAGCGCCTGGCATAATGGAAATTTGAGGCTGTATAGAGAAGCTGAAGAAGTGGGCTTAGAGGAATATGTGATCAACATCTGTGGTCTAGTGACACTCAGCCTGCTTACAACGGAATCGAAACACTTCATTCCCTCAAACCTACAGTACACAGAGGTCCTGACAGATACTGAATTGTTGGGTTGGGCCAGCTACTTTGCGATGTTGGCCATCTCCAGTGCCAGGGTTCTTCTGACGGACTCTCCAGTCAACAGCGAACCACCAAATGTTAGATTACCAAGGCAGGGTGGAGAAAATCCCTGGAATCTGTGGTATTGGAGACAAACTTCTTCAGATTGGGTGGAAAATGCTGTTACCTGGCCCTGTAACCAATCAGACTGGAGGACTTTGGAAGGTAAAGGGCTCCTGTATTGCCGTGACTACAGGCGCTTTATATTGCTTCCAAGGATTATATTTTAACAGGATTAATTCAAAGCCTGGAGCAGTCTGGTTTCACACCCAAGAAGTTTCAGCGAGGTGATTAAATTCAGGTTGTGTTTCAGATTTGTCTGAAAATGATAGATACCCTGTTGTCAAATACAGTCGGGACTTCTTTCCTTGAACAAAGTTGGTGTTCTTTGAATGTGTTGTGTGGCTTTTCAGGCCTGTGGATTTGGGCCAGATAGCGTGCCGAGGTTTCCACAGGCAGCATTAGTGTCAGTGTGCACTGGAGTGTGACTGTTTAGAGTGGCACTTCTTGTACAAACATATTTTTGTGGAATACATGGCGGAGGCGTGTTGTGTGCATGCGTGCACAAATATAGCTGCTTCCATTTCCTGTTTTAGGGTTTATGCGCAAAAATGTCACGATATGTCTGCATGAATATCTTCTGGTTTATATATGGGCAAGAAAACATTCCCAGCATTTGCGTTTCCAATCATGTGCATTATTTTAACAGCAGAAAATTGTGTGTGTGCAGTGCTCATACTGCTTGCATCAGCAAATGTTTTGTGACAGCTCTGCTTTGAAGCAGAAAAATGCCTCAAGTTATCTGACATCCTCACAACTGCACGCGTGCGTGTGTGCGTCTCAGCTCCAGCTGTGTGAATTGATTTCAGTCTATAAATAACATCCTCCAGCTGTGCCCGAGCTAAAAATAGACACACAGCACACACTGCCCCCTGCAGGGAAACAACAGAACTGCCTCCAGACATGATCTCTCGTGTGTGCTTTCACCAGTCAGGCTGGTGGTTCGAGTTTTAACTGGTTTACACTGGTGAAAATGTTGGGCTTGATTTGGAATCAAGCCTGACTTGTCCTGAGAGAAAAAAACAAAACAAAAAGGACTCGTATAAAGAACTGAATTTTGTCTTTTTTTATTAGTATTATTTATTTATATATTCATATTAATATTGACCAATTAGAAAAGCTCAGGTTCGGTTTACTTATTTGTAGATTTACGCGTAGTTGCAGAGAGAGTCACATATAATTTCTAAGATACAGATAAGATAGAAAGTGCCAGTGCTCATCATAATGTGCAAAATGTGCATTTTCCAATCCTCAGAGCTGGAAGTTGAAAATGGGGACCGTCTGTGCCAAACTAGGGTTTCATACAAGTCTGTGGTATTATCCAAGGAAGTCCTCTGGTATGCATACCAGCATTCCCATTCCATGTTTTCCATATAAAACATAATTTTAAAGTGGCTAATTGGATTAAATTAAGATCAATTGCAGTCAATTGCATTTTGACCTGTTTTTCAACATTTCCATGCATATTTTAAAGAATTTCAAATTACCGAAAGTACTTCGAGAGTGTGAACAAAGATGAATCCAGATGCAAATTATGTGCAAAGACACTGGGGAGTAACGTGGGAATGCCGGAAGCCTGTTCTTGAACCTCAGAGGACATCGCGATTGAGGTGCAGCCTCAGAAATCTGTCTCAGGTACAGTTATATTTTAGTCTTTATAGTCAGCAAAACCTTCACTTTTCACAGAATTACACACAGTTTTATGCATAATTAAAGTGATGTGGAGCATTTTTTAAGATACTGCATAACGGCATCTGTTTGGAACTCCAGCTTTAAATCAGAAAAAAAAAAATACTAATACATTAAGCAGTAAAGTCCTAAATATCTTAGTTGCACACCAACCAACACCGCAGAATGAAATGTCTGCATTATTTAAATATAATTTATATAAAGCAGCATTAAACATAAATGTATTGATATCACAATACGTACAGTATCAGAGGTCCAATGATATGTATAGTGAGAAATGACATAGACCCCTACAACAAACCATGTGGCCTACAAAACAAGCAAATTTTTATACTTTGTTTTTTCTGACATTACCAGTAGAGCAACTGACCAGAGAGATGAGGGTTTGAATTATGACTGCTCGTTTGTTTCCACTGATTACAGCTGAGACAAGAAATAGTTTAATCGGTTACTCAGACAACAGAAAAATCCGACTTTGATAAATACTCAATCATTTGTTATTTATATTGAAAATTTGACACGGATACAAGACAGTTAACTCCAGAGCCAGCACACCAGCATTAATCATGTAAAAACAAAAAACAAAAACAAAATAATGGCTCCATGTCTGATTACAAATAAAAGACAGACTGGAGTCCAAAGGCAGACCAGTTCTCTAATTAGCAAACACTGTTTTAGAGGCTACTAGGCTCAAAGTCAAAGCAGAAAGGTTGAGCGATGAGTAAACAGTGCAAACACAAGGTGGGCAGTCAGGCGGCGCTTAAGGTCAACATGAGAAAGCTGCACAGGAACAATGAGTTTTTGAGTATTTATACAGAGACGAAGGAAAAGAATGCAGACAGGTGTGCCAGCAGGTGAATAAAGCAGGCGGGGTTACCTGGGGGGCTCATACAAATTATCTGCCAGGGAAGTTGACCTTGACTTTCACAATAGAAGTCCATTTAAAATAAATAAAATAGAAGTACATTTAAATTTAAAGTACATTTAAGTACATTTAAAACTTTATTTACCAACAAAGATACCAACTTTCAGTTATTTCAAATACAAGGATTTAATACTTTAGACCTCCATCACACATAGCAAGAATGTGCAGGAATCAGGCAGAATCCACCGGAATGGGAAAAAAAAAACCTCGAGGCACAGTCAGGAGGAACAGACAGGGCAGATCCAGTCTGGACTGAATTGTGCACACCTGCACAACCGCAGCCCAAACGTTGTGGGGCAGAATATGGACACACAGACTGCTGTCAGACTGCACCAGAAACATAAATAAAGTGCCCAGACTGGCAGACCGATGTGCTCAAGTGCTGTCACTCACCCACTCATACACCGATTTGCTCGTCCTTGCGTGCACTGATCTCGGACCAGGACATTGCGGCAGCAGGATGGACATCTCCCACACATGATGGACTGTCAGCATTGTGCTTATGGACACAGCACAGCGACGGGGATGTGTTGCGCACACGGAGTGCACGGGAGAGCTGTGCTCCGTGCTGACTGGTCGGTTCACTGGCACGCGGCGCACCACAGGACTGCGCCTGACATGGGAAATATTTATGCCATTGTGGATGGGCATTTGTGAGCTGGTGTTGTCAGCAAACAAAGTGCATGGGAGAGCTATGCTCCACGATGACCAGTTGGTTCACTGGTGCGCAGCGCACCGCAAGACTGCGCCTGACATAGGTTATATTTATGCCATTGTGAATGGGTCATTTGTGAGCCGGTGTCATCAGCAAACGGAGTGCACAGGAGAACTGTGCTCCACACTGACTGGTCAGTTCACCGGCACAGGGTGACCTGCAGGACTGTGTCTGACATGGGATATATTTATGTTGTGGTGGATGGGGCATTTGTAAACCGGTGTCATCAGCAATCAGCACAACTGGGTCAAGAGGGGCTTCCCTGGCTATTGTCCTCCCTGCACTGTGAAATGCATCTGAGGCCATACCGGAGCTGACCCAAAAGGAAAAGCCCTTAATCTACTGGACATTCTTCGTTCCTACTCTCACCTATGGTCATGAGTGTTGGGTCATGACCGAAAGAACTAGATTGCGGGTACAAGCGGCCAAAATGGGCTTCTTCAGGAGGGTGGCTGGTGTCTCCCTTAGAGATAGGGTGAGAAGTTTGATCAGCCATAGGGACCTCGGAGTAAAGTCGCTGCTCCTTCGCGTTGAAAGGAGCCTGCTGAGGTGGTTCGGGCATCTGGTAAGGACATCTCCTTGGCGCCTCCCAAGGGAGGTGTTCCAGGCACATCCATCTGGGAGAAGACCCTGGGGAAGACCCAGGACTAGGTGGAGGGATTATATCTCTACACTGGCCTGGAAACGCCTCGGGATCCCCCAGACAGAGGTGGTCAATGTGGCACAGGAAAGGGAAGTCTGGGGTCCCCTACTGGAGCTGTTGCTCCCGCGACCCGAACCCGGAAAAGCAGTTGAAGATGAGTGATGAGTGAGGAGACAAAAATAAATTGTTTAAATTTATGTCAACCACTGATGTACAGATGAAATAAACTGCCCAGTCATAAAAATAATCAGCTATGAAATCAAAATAATTCAGTTGCAGCTCAACAGCTGATGAAGAACACACAACAAACATACCTACTGTCATCTTCCTCCCTCTACCTTCATCTCCTTCTCTCTGCCAGCTCATTTTTACCACCATATGACCATTCTCAGTCCCCTGAGAGACAAAACGCAACCTGTTTTTTGTGCCATTTCACGCTTAAAATTAAAACATGACAGCTTGTGTTTCTGTCATAATTGGAAGCTGAAGGTCATTATTGTGCACACACATACACACACCTACAACACAACACGTGCTGTAGGCCTGTGTGTTTGTCGAGCCTTTAACTTTACCGCGTGTGCATCCGCTGAAGGTGAAGGTTGTTTACTTACAGAGTGTGGTGCTACGGTCAGCTCCGCAGAGACCAGGCATTACAGCAAACTGGTTTCTCACACTTTAATGCAGAAGCACTCAAAGTAGCCAGGGCTGCTGGCCCGGTTCTGTTTTCACAGGGTGCCATGTCAACCATCCAAAAATAGTTATGATTCTCCTGATCTGGGTTCAAAGTATCAGTGTCAATGCCAGAAATTAATAGATCTTATATTGACTAAATTAATGAGCGTGGACATTGGCAAAAGAAGTTAGCATGCTTACCTCCAAACAACAACAGCGGTATCATGTGTCATAGTGACATATTGTTAACTATGACATTTTGACCACGTGACAAATATCTGTGGGTATGATCCAGCATAGTAGAGAAACTTGACTCTTCGACTGGACTGGTTGCTCGACGCGAGGACGTTTCACTTCTAATTGCAGAAGCTTCCTCAGCTAAAATTCTTGTTCTGGTAGTCTGACTTCTGTCTTGACTCTTGTATAGAAGAATAACAGAAGCCAGCAAAGCTGGAGTTTTAAACCTAACCAGACCCCTCCTACTGAGAGGCAGACTGCTATAGGCTAGTGACTAACAATTGCTCTAATTAGCACCTATTGTGCTGTAGTTAGCACCCTCCTAATGGCTGGGCAGCTGTCCCTCCTAACGATTGGACTGACGCCTGTCCTGACGACTCTCCTGATGATGTGAATGACTCATTACTATGAACAAAAGACTGAAAATGCTTTGACCTGAAGTCAAATGACCATTGTAAACAGGGGACAAGTCAGGGGTACTCAGGTCAAAGCATTTTCAGTCTTTTTTTCATAATGAGTCATTCACGTCATCAGGAGAGGCGTCAGTCCAATCGTTAGGAATGACAGCTGCCCGGTCATTAGGAGGGTGCTACCTAGACAATAGATGCTAATTAGAGCAATTGTTAGTCACTAGCTTATAGCAGTCTGCCTCTCGGGAGGAGGGGTCTGGTTAGGTTTAAAACTCCAGCTTTGCTGGCTTCTGTTATTCTTCTCTACGAGTCAAGACAGAAGTCAGACTACCAGAGCAACAATTTTAGCTGAGAAAGCTTCTGCGTTTAAAGCGAAACGTCCTTGAGTCAAGCAACTCAGTCTAGTCGAAGATTCAAGCTTCTCTACTATGGAAACCACCTGGATAACTGAGAGCCTTCACAGAAGTATGATCCAGCAGGCAGTGCCTTCACTATTGATGACCTTAGTGACATGTTTCACTTGCTTGTGGCAGATGACAATGGTGGCTATTGCACAATTGGAGACCCCTGAGCAGAAAACAACACCGATGGGAAAGTTCAAATGGTTGGTGCAGGTTCTAAGCACTTAGCTGTTAGCAGTTCGTACTTTGTGCCCAGTCGGGAACAACTGGTGACGCAAGTCAGCAACGCACGTGATGGTTCGCTACATAGTTAATCAGTTAATTCTTCAAACCATGTCTTTTAGAACAATCCAATAAGATTAACAGAAGATCAATAAACTGATCAAGCATACTACGTCAGACCTCCAATAGACAACATGTGAAACTCTGCACAATCGTCAAACACATGGTCAGCCACTGTAGATAAGAACACTGGTACACATATAAATCTGACACTGAAATAAGGGAATTGTGATGGTTAAATTGTGTATAACTAGTTCGTCTGGAAATAAGCATCCATGATAATCTGGAAACCCGAGTGCTGAGGAAGCAAAGTCAGACACATGCACCAGAAGCAGGACCTTCAAAACAAAAGCACAAGGAGAACAACATGGAGGAGACATCACTACCATAAGATAAACACTAGAAATAGAGATGTAGGACTTAATACCAGAAGGTATAGCAACCAGAGGTCAGAACACTGACACCAGAATGTGAAACATAACAATGAATACTTTACAGAAGTAGGGACCATGGTTGCCTACCTTGATGGTTGCCATCCAGAACCCAAGGTGGTTCTGTATTGTGGTAGTGATGCACAGCACCAGTACACACTTCCGGACCTGACCTCACTTTGCTATAAATGACTTTCCATCACCCAAAGTAAAATTTGAACGAGGACCTGTGGGTGCTCAATTCCATGACCAGATGGTCTATTTTAGGGGTCGATACCCAAAAAGGTCCAGAACTTACTAAGGTCTGTATGCTATAATTCTGCACCAAAAGCATGACTGCAGTTGTTGTTAACGGTGGTTTAACTTTGTATTTTGAGACCTCCAATGATTATTGAACTTGAGTAAATGTTGCACAAACACCGTGACACTTAAACTCTTACACGCATGCTAAAATACAGCTGGATGATGTCATCTATATTTAGACCGAGGTCGTCATGCTCTCACATGTCTTAGATGAAAGCTGAGTGTCACGGTTACGGTGACACACAGACACACGGCAGGCGAATATAAACAGCCTCTTTGAAAGCGGTAAATGCACCAACCACACGCGAAACTCTCACCTTACAAACCCTCACTCTTCGTCAGCTGTTACACTTCAAACATGTACGAATCTAAAAGCAGCTCAGGGTTTGTGGTGTTGTGATACTTAATATCACCCGAATGAATGAATATTATTTATATTTATATTACTGCAAAGCAAAAAATAAAATATCTGACTGCTTTACAGTATTTTTTGAAAAAAATACAGCATTTTCAGACAGATGAGAACATAGTATCAACTGACACTACAAGCGTAATGTTCCCAACCAAGAAGGGTGAAAGTGTTCGGCCCCATTTGTCACTTTCATGGATCCCTGTGTTCTCGTGCGTGGCATGATGACATAATGCACCGGGCTTGTACTGGTGATGTTTGTAAAAACAACCGTGGTATAACAAAAAACCACTGAGGTAGCTTAACTTTAGTACAACTGTGGTACTTCCAGAAAACCTCTCAGTGATGTTACGGTATGTATGACAACATTAGGGGCTCCAAAGAAATGCAAGAGAAGACCTTCAACACCACGCCAACCCTCTTGGATTCTCTATGTCGAAGGTACGACCAAGGTTTCGAACTGTCACCTTCCGGGATGCATATCCATGAAAGTGTCGGGGGGATTTTGCTGCACTCTAAAAAATGGAATGCTGTATTTAGCCTGGTTATGTCAATCAATCCCATAACAACACTGTGCAATCCGTGCAGAAACACGGCCAGCCACATTTGGGAATTTACCTGAATCTCTGAAGCGGGTGCATCATTCAGAAAAAGTAGGGTCAAATTCTTTTTTCTATTCTATTCTATTTTCTATTCTGTAGAGTCTTTGCCTCTGTGCATGATCACTTCCTGCAGAACTGAAGCAGGAAGATGAAGATGGCCGAAATGGAAAGAAAGAAATGTGGAGCAATAAGGAGGAGAAAGGAGGAATCTACTACTACTATAAGCAACAGGTTTCTCATTGTGTCCCACAACAGCCTGTACTCAAAGTTCTTGAAATGGACAATATCTCCACCTGTTGATGACAATATCTCCACCTGTTGGACATTTATCATGAATGAAGGTACAACAGAATTTCATCAAGAGCTCGAGTATGAAAGAAGAAAAGAAGGAAATTCACAGGATGAGTAAGTAAAGCAGCAAGCAACAGATGCAGAGTGATGGAGAAAAAGGAAGTCATATTTGTAATCACTAAACCCTAAAGACTTCAACAAAGGAAGCGAGCGAGAGAGAGAAAGACAGATAAGGTGGAAGGTGAGACGTGGGAGGAGATCAGTAAAGGATTCCAGCAAATCAATATGAAAAACAGAGCTTAAGTGATTTTGTCAATAAGCCGTTCTTCTGCTGGCTTTGGCCCACAGCTGTCTTTTAAACATTTTTGCAGTAGCAGGACATAAATGGCACATTGATCAGCGAAAGTCCAGAGGTTGGATGACATCACTGCATATAAAACACAAAGCCAGTTCATCCAAACACACATCTTCCTCTGCTGCTTTTTAGTGCAACTCAAGGCAGTGAGTACTATGTGTCGCATTCACCACCAGTCAGTCCATCCCCAAGTAACCGTCCTTCTGGTGAAATCAGGTGGACGTGGGCGTGTCCTTGACCATCTTCAACTGCTGCGTCCTCAACACTGAGGCACCTGTGTGGTGGATAGAAACACACCACATGGCCTAAATGATGTAGCTGATGTTCCCTCAAGTGTGTGTGATGCTCCTCATCTTAGTGTCCCTGAGCAATCGTTGGTTTGACACAAAGTCATTCAGCATTACCCAAGGACCCTCCAAAGACACCTCATACCACACAACATCCAGTCCTCACCTTAGACCACTGGTTAGTGTCCAGGTTTTACAACCATACTGTAAAAACAGGAAGCACCAGGGCCCTAAAGACCTGGACCTTCATTCTCCTGCGAAGATACAGTATCTACATAGCCAAACACCTCCATTGATATCATAATCTCTTCCTAGACATCTCTGAACCTTAAAATCTGAGGACCCAGAGACACTTCTGAAGGCCGAGTCCAGAAAGTTACTGGACAACTGGAACTTTAGTACAGTTTAAATCAATCAAAGACGGATTCTCTTTAAATCGAATTTCATATTTCCAATCTCTATCTCACTCTCAAAATGTTATTGTGACTCCTAAAATGAATAAATGTTACATTCATGATGTTTCTTCAGGAGAATAAATATGTCATCCAATCGCATGTAAAGTTGATCAGCTTAGAGTGCCTTGATTAAACAGAGTGGCGTCAACTCAGAACATGGGCGCCATTTTGGTTCCAACTGCGCCGAACCTACTCAATGAACCTTTTATGTTTTCAACATTTTTTAAAAATCATGTAACCAGAAACAGCAACACCTCCAGGTACAGGTACTATCCAAATAAATATTAAAATAGTTGGTATCAAATTTACATAAATTTACAATTGATGATGATTTATTTTATTAATTTAAAGCCTTGACTTATGCAGCTGCTACCCTGCAACTCTGTGTCATGCAATGAGGTTCGTGACAGTTTTAAAGTTCTCTGTCTCTGGATTTTTGCTTTATTATGGACTAATTTAACCCTCAACAAGCTTTTCTTTCTACAATCATCATCTCCAAATCAATGGTAAACTATACATTTTCTTCTTTTACCAACTTTGTGCTGTAAATTTGTGACTTTTCTGATCCATTTATCAGTATGCACACTGTAAAAACTATTATAATATGATGGCAGATGGAGGATTGAAAGCAGAAAATGTATGTCTGATTTAACAGGTGCACATCAGCCTGCGGGTCCCAGTCTGTGTTAATGTTAATGCCTTGTTGAGAAAAGTGTATAAAGTGTGTAGTGAGGGTTTTACAGCCTTAAAACATCTATAATAATTGCAAAAAATAGCGCTGACTACTTCGCGGATTTCGCTTATTGGGGATTATTTTTAGAACGTAACTCCCGCGATAAAACGAGGGACCACTGTAATGGATTAGTTACAGTGAGGAGGCACTGAAAATCTATGGGGAATCCTGAATCAGGACCTGCACCTCATTTAATGACCGGGTAAAAATTCTTTCTGAAAATGTTTTCTGCCATATGTATTTGATCCATTATTAAAATATAAATGGCGTGCAGTGAAAACTGTACAGGTCTGAGCACGGTGTGAAAAAAAAATAAACGGTCAGGCTTTTAATCACAGAAATGACTCCCGTCCCACATGCTTGGGGGTTTTAATGGAAATACATTGCGATCGGACGGGACATTGTATCTGATGTGAGAGAAAAATCCGTTGTACAAAATGCGATATATACAGTGTTTATTACATGGAAAACAAAACACACTTTGGGACTTTTTTGTCCGGTGCTTGTGAATATCTGGTTTATATGAAGATGGTTTAGGTGAGTTTTACTGTATATGGGACTGAACAATAAATTTACCTCTCAAAGCTTTGACGATGAAGTCGGCTTCCATCCCACACGGCTGACTTTATTTTCCCAAATTTTTCTTCTGTTCAGATCTGAAAGGAATTTGTACATCTTGAACACCTTGTTGTGTCTATTTGTGCATCCAAATGCACAACAACCCATCATTTTCAGCGAATTAATAAATAAAATAGCTGGATTTACATGCAGAAACATTAACAGCGAACGCTATTTTGAACCCACGTTCAAAAGTTTGAGTCACATGACCAATTTTTTTGACTCGTCACCACTCACTCTATCAAGACACACTAGATCAGCTGGCCACTCCCACCTGTGAACCTGTATTCTCTGTGACCCATCACTTGTTGTATGCTGAAGAAAAGAAAGAAAAAAGTAAGTAAATTAGTAAGTTAGTAAAGTAAGTTACATCTTACTTATGTGAAGCGCCTTGACGCAACTCTGTTGTGATTGGCGCTATATAAATAATAATAATAAAAAAAATTAAGAAAAAACAGTATACATTATTTTGTGGACTATAAGTCGCACCGTTTTTCTGTATTATTAGGTTTTTCAGTGTAAATTTTTGATAATTGATTAATTTTGTGATTGTTTGACTGCTCTTAATTATTCAGCTTTGCCATGTGAGGTATGTGCTCACGAAAAATAAAGATCAGAAAAATGAACTGGATTTTCAACCTTTTCCGGAGCAATAAGGACAAACCAGACGCAGATTTAGAATTAACGATGGTGAAAGAAGGACAACGAAAGATGAAGAACACTGTGTTGTATCAGTTAAACCGGAGTGAGGTGGGTGATATCAGAGCGAAATTAAACCGTCACCCCCCCCAAAAAAAAGATTCCTCTTTATTCAACAACCAGAGTTAGAGGCTAATAAGCTGCTGTAGCTTTTAATTAAGCAATTTTTTTGTCCATCTTATTAACGCTGCAAAATGACCGTGCATCATGTCGTTATCTCGTCTGCCACGGCAGATGACAGCAATTCTGATCTAATGAGCAGCGTGATGGTTTTTCTGCCATCAGCATGTGGAATACTAAAATGAAGCTCTGATTCCAGCGCATGGACAGTTTGCCTGCTGATCGTAAGATGTCAATTTAAAAATGAACAATGTTAGATGAATAAATTCTGCATCTATATTTTTTGTGTTTAAGTTCTTGATGGTGTAGAACTTGTGGCACAGGGTGCAACAGATTTAGTCAAACAGAAGACAGACGATGGATATTAGAAACTGTGTCTGTGGTGGGACAAATGATCACTTAATGTGCATGCTCTCTCTCTCTCTCTCTCTCTCACACACACACACACACACACACACACACACACAGGGCTGATCATGGTGACGTGCGGCTGCAGTGCTCAGGGATTAATACATTTAGTGCGCCACACGTCAGACTGCATCCCTGCAATCACCCACATGTCAGGCTTCCCTCTCACTCCAATTCCTCCAAACACAAGATCCAGCTGTTGAACCACTCAACCATCTGCTAACCGGTTGCTCAACCAGCAAACATCTGGGTGACAGACCAGGCAACCACCTGCACGTCACACATGCTACCAACAAAGCTGGCAGCCACCCACATACTTTAAGCACCTGCATGCCAATTGACCGGGAATTACGCCAACCAACAGAGTGTACGCTTTGGATTTAAAATAACCCAGACCTGACCCAGGACTGACATCCGATTGAGTCTAAATTACTCACTAAATCAGTGAGTAAATTCGGCTTTGTCTCAGATTTGTCCAACGTCTGGCAGCTCTTGATTGGCTGAGGACACCTGAATGAGCCAATCAGCTTTTGAAAAAAGTGCAAGTGAGGAGTTCTCAAGGCCTGGGTTTGGAACCACTTACTCATGCCTTGAGGTGACTCATGGTGATTTGATGCTGTATAAATAAATTGCATTGTTTGTAATATGTAGAAGTCTCAGACATGAACGAGCAAAGTTCTTCAGCATCTCACCATGTCATTACAGTAGTGTTCAGAATAATAGTAGTGCTATGTGACCAGAATCACTGCCGGACCACTGCCACGGTCCTTCGCACCCCCGGATGGCAGGAGAGCTTGGAACCGTGACAGAAGTCCAAGACTGCAGCTCTTGCGTCTGGTGGGACGTACAGTTGGTTCGCTGGTCCACTGCCGGGGTCCAGGTGACACGTCAGGGCCTCCGTGACGATGTTCTCCACTTCCACGTGAGGCTGGCGATGATAGCGGACTCCGCTAAGATGGTGTCTGGTGGAGCCGACAGCTCTGTCTTGACATCTCCTCTCATGCACCTGGGACAGTGCATCAGACCTCTGGTTTTGGGTCCCAGGGGCGGTAGGTGATCGGAAGTCAAAACGTCCGAAAAAAAGTGGACCAACGGGCTTGCCTGTGGTTCAGACACTTAGCGGTCCGAATGTACTCCAGGTTCCGATGGTCAGTGAAGACCGTGAATGGAACCGCAGCTCCCTCCAAACAGATGTCTCCATCCTCCAGGGCCTCTTTCACCGCCAGGAGCTCCCGATTGCCTATGTTATAGTTCCGGTCTGCCGGGGACAACCTGCGGGAGAAATAGGCACAAGGGTGGAGAACCTTGTCGGACTCCCTGCATCTGGACAGCACGGCTCTATCCCTGAGTCAGGGCATCCACTTCAACACAAACTGGCGGTTAGAATCGGGCTGCCCCAGAACTGGAGCAGTCGAGAACCGGCATTTCAAACTCCCTAAAAGCGGCTTCGCACCGATCCGACCAGGTGAAGGCGACTTTTGGGGAGGTCAGGCTGTAAGGGGACCAACAACCTGACTATAGCCCTTGATGAACCTCCTTTAGAAATTTGAGAAGCCGAGGAACTGTTGCAGCTTCCTACGGCTTACTGGTTGGGGCCAATCTCTCACCGCCGCTGCCTTGGCGGATCGGGGTGCGACGGAGTTGGAGGAGATGATGAACCCCAGGAAGGACAAAGAAGTACGGTGAAACCCGCACTTCTCGCCCTTCACAAAGAGCCGGTTCTCCAACAACCGCTGCAGGACCTGACGTACATGCTTAACATGGGTCTCAGGATCCGGGGAGAAGTGAGGATATCGTCCATGTATACAAAGACGAACCGATGCAGGACGTCCCGCAAGACGTCATTTACCAACTCTTGGAACGTCACGGGGGCGTTAGTGAGGCCGAACGGCATGACCAGGTACTCAAAATGACCTAACGGGGTGTTAAATGTCGTCTTCCATTCGTCTCCCTTCCGGATCCGAACCAGGTGATAAGCATTCCTAAGATCCAGTTTAGTGAATATTTTGGCTCCATGCAGGGGCGTGAACACTGAATCCAATAGAGGCAGCGGGTATCGGTTGCGAACCGTAATCTCGTTCAGCCGTCTATAATCAATGCATGGACAGAGTCTGCCGTCCCTTCTTGCCCACAGAAAAGAAACCAGCACCTAATGGGGAGGAAGAGTTCCGGATTAACCCGGCAGCTAAAGAGTCCCGGATGTAGGTCTCCATTGATTCGTGCTCAGGACGTGAGAGATTGTACAGCCTACTGGTCGCATACTCAGCGCCTGGAACCAAACCAATGGCACAATCATACGGTCGGTGCAGGGAAAGCATGAGTGCCAGATCTTTGCTGAAAACGTCAGCAAGATCATGGTACTCAGCCGGCACTGCCGTAAGATTGGGGGGGACTCGGACCTCCTCTTTAGCATTCTCACCGGGTGGGACCGAGGATCTTAAACACTCCCGGTGGCAGGTTTCGCTCCACTGAGCCACAACCCCAGTCAACCAATCGATCCGGGGATTGTGCTTAATCATCCATGGATAACCCAAAATAATTCTGGAGGTAGATGATGTTACAAAAAACACAATCTCCTCACTGTGATTTCCAGATACAACCAGTGTTAAGGTCTGTGTCTGGTGTGTTATTATTGGAAGAAGGGTGCCATCTAGTGCCCGTACCTTCAAAGGTGAAGGAAGGGCCACTAGAGGGAGCCCTACCTCCTTCGCCCATCTACTATCCAGTAGATTCCCCTCTGACCCAGTGTCGAGTAGTGCTGGGGCATGAAGGGTTAAATCCCCACAGAGGATTGTGACTGGGAGTCATGTGGATTTACGTGGTTTCCTCTCGTGAGTATTATGGCTCACCCTTAGCCCAGTCTTTAAGGGTGAGCATTGTCGTTTTGACCGCTTGGGGCAGTTTTTCTGCATGTGCTCACTCGAGCCGCAGTGAAAACACTCTCCACGTGCCAGCCTCCTGTGTCTGTCATTCAATCTCATTTTAGCCCTGCTCGTGTCTCTAACATCATCACCAGGGGGAGCTATTGTCACGCGGAGCGCTCTGGCTTTGGAGCGGGGGGAGGAGGGTGCTGCTTCAGACCTGAAAGGGAGAGGTGCAGCGCGTGCCCGGCACGCCCCTCGTCTCGCTCCCGTCAACGTTTTTCTAATCGGTTGTCTAACCGTATAACTAGGTCGATAAGCCCGTCTAAATCCCGCGGCTAATTCTTCGCCACCAGTTGCTCCTTTAGGGCCGGAGACAGCCTCTTTATAAAGGCGGCGCGGAGCGCTACCGCATTCCAGCCGGCTCTCGCTGCCGCAACACGGAAGTCGACTGAATACTCAGCGGCGCTCCGGCACCCCTGTCGGATTGACAGTAGCACATTAGAAGCGATTCACCTCTGTAGGATGATCAAACACCTGTCGAAAATCCCTGATAAACTCAGTGTACGTCGACAGGAGCCGTGAATTCTGCTCCCAGAGCGCCATAGCCCAGGCGCATGCCTTGGCCCGAAGCAAATTAATCACAAAAGCCACCCGGCTGTGGTCTGACGTGTACATTACGGGGCATTGTGAAAAACGAGCGCGCACTGCATCAGAAAGGTCCGCGTACGTTTCGACACAACCCCCGTACGGGTCCGGGGGGGGCTAATGTAAGTTTCGGGAGAAGGGGGGGGGGAGACCCTTGAAACCGCGCGCCTCTACCTGAGCGGTGAGAGCCTCCATCCTTCAGGTGAGGTGAATATCCTGCTCGGTTAACAGATCCAACTGAGCCATAAGGTTGGTGTGAATGGTGCTGCAGCTCACCCAACCACCTCCTGGTGGAGCCTGCGCACCTTGCATTTCCATTGGTGGTTCAAACGGTGGTAAACGCCCCTCAGAGTCCATGACGTGGCCGAGTTATCCTGCTGGGAAAGTGAAGTACATGGACCCACGACAGGGGGCATAAATAAACGGCCAATAGGAAGTCCGAATAAATAATTTATTCTGCAAATGTGCACAATCACCAAAATATGCTTTTAGTCTGTCAATCAATCTACACAAACGGTGACGTGTGGGCAGGCCCGAGGGTAGGAGACGCCTATCCAGAGAAGAGCCGGGACCCATGAGGTTCCACCGCCAACGGAGACCTGCAACACACCGGAGCCACCAAGTCCCGAGTCTCCAGGTGGCCACCGCTTCCAGCTGTCAGATCCGGTACTGCTGGCAGGAACAGACACAGGTTAAAGGTGGGTGTGTGTACACCCAGCAAACAGTCAGCAAAAATACAGTTCCTTTCTGGGGGAAAAACCTCCACCTTCAAACACAGGAACACAGAGTACGTGCAGTGCCTTATGTATCACTTAATCAAAGTCTGAAGTGAGGAGTGGAGACGCCAACTCCTCCAACTTCCTCAAACTCGGCTACAAGCTGCAAGTGTACAAAAGGTTACGACTGCAAAAAGCTCTGCTGCAAAAACGTGTGCGTACAGCACAGAACGGCTGAGTTGTTTACCTGACGGGTAAGCTGATAACTCGGCAGAGTTGTGGTGTCTCTTCCAGGCTTTTATGGGTTGTTGATTACTGACAGCTGTCAGCTCCTGGCTCCTGGTGGACTCCTGCGGCGACTGCACCCTCTGGTGCCCGAAGCCTGACAACAGGCAGAGCGCCCTCTGGTGTTGGCCAGCAGTACCTCTTCTTCGGGCGGCCCACACAACACTTCTATCCATTTTGATGGTTGTTTTCTGTTTTCTTCCATGCGTCTGTTTTTTTTTTGTCCATTTTAAAGCATTGGAGATCATTGTAGATGAACAGCCTATAATTTTTTGTACCTGTGTATAAGTTTTCCTCTCTCCAATCAACTTTTTAATCAAACTACGCTGTTCTTCTGATCAATGTCAACATCGTATCAGATCGTGGTCCCCAGTTCTCATCGCAAGTCTGGAGGAGTTTCTGCAAGGAACTGGGGGCCACCGTGAGCCTATCGTCCAAGTACCACCCACAGACCAATGGACAAGCAGAGCGGGCTTATCAAGATCTGGAACAGGCCTTACGCTGTGTGACCTCCACGCACCCGACAGCCTGGAGTCAACATCTGGCCTGGATCGAGTATGCCCACAATAGTCAAATATCATCGGCGACCAGCCTCTCCCCTTTCAAGGTGTGTTTGGGGTACCAGCCCCCAGTATTCCCAGCAGTCGAGGGAGAGGTCGAGGTTCCCTCGGTCCAGGCCCATCTCAGGAGGTGCCGTCGGGTGTAGCGGACAGCCCGCTCTGCCCTTCTGAAAGCCTGGATGAGGGCGAAGAGCCATGCAGACCACCGACGCTCCCCGGCCCCCGCTTACCAGCCCGGGCAGGAGGTTTGGCTACCAACCAAAAACATCCCTCTGCACACGGACTCAGCTAAGCTTACGGACAGATACACTGGACCCTTTTCCATCACCAAAGTCATCAGTCCAGCCGCAGTGAAGCTAAAACTCCCAGCTTCACTGCGTATCCACCCCGTGTTCCATGTGTCCAAAATTAAGCCATATTACACTTCGGACCTCTGCAGCTCTGAACCAGCGCCGCCTCCTGCCCGCATCATCAACGGCGAGCCTGCTTGGACGGTACGCAGCTAACATAGAGCATGCAATCGCAGCCCCGACAGGACCCGGCCTTATGAGGGAGATGTAATCAGGAACCATGGGAACTAGAGCCAAAATCCTGAGTCAGCACTCACACCTGAGGGAGTTTGGTGTTGTTATTGTTGTGGTACATTCGGCTGCTCCCAGTTTTGTTCGGGGTCGCCACAGTGGATACAGCCAGATCTGCATTGGTATTTGGCATAGGTTTTACGCCCTCTGAGTGGGCCATGCTACCAACACAAATTACAAAACAATTCACAAAACGAACAATGAGAACAACTGGTCAGGTATGAGGTCAACCACGCAAAGGCACTCCCAGTAATCCCAAGATGATTTTCCAGCCTATCGACTAGAATATGATGATCCACGGTATCAAATGCAGCACTGAGACCTAACAGCACAAGAACCGTAGTGGTGTCTGAATCCATTGTAAGCAGAAGATCATTCACCACCTTAGTGAGAGCCGTCTCTGTGGAATAATATTTTCTAAAAGCAGACTGCAGTGGCTCAAAAAGATTATTCTCAGCAAGGTGGTCCATGAGCTGCCCTGACACCACTTCTTCCACAAATTTAGAGCAAAATGATAGATTTGATATTGGCCGATATCAATGCACTAGGGTCAAGATTAGATTTCTTAAGTAGTGGTTTAATCACTGCAGATTTTAAACATTTAGGAACAGATCCAGAAGTTAATGGGAGATTAATCATTTCCAGCACAGTCGGCCCAAGAGTGGGCCACAGATTCTTAAACAATTTTGTTGGTATAGGATCAAATAAACATGTTGTGCTTTTTGTAGATGTTATGAGTTTTGTCAGCATGCCCAGCGTGTCAGGCCAGGCAGGAGCCCCGTGCCTCGAGAGGGTGGACCCATAATACAAACTCTCAGATCAGACTTTGGAGAAAAAGTAGTTGTTGTGTTTATTCCAGGCTGAGGTTCCGTACACAGGTTGTCAGGCAGCGGAGCAGAGGTACAGCCTTTGAAGGATATTAGTTGTAGCTGCTGACTTACCTCACCTTTTCTATCCTTCGCAGAGTCGGTTTGTCGTGTCCACCTGGGGGGTGTTTGGCGGTGAACGTGGGTCCAGAAGCGCCGGGCTTCGATCCGTTTGGGCGCTGGAGAGCGTGCCGTCCTTCACTCCGCCAGACAGACGCAGTTTACATTTGTACACTTTGTATTGCACTGAAGGGGGAAAAATAAAATTGTTTTGTTATTGGAACCACTTTCTGGTTGTTTTAGCGCTGGGTTCCGTCAGACGCAGGTCCGCTCCTCAACCCGCGTCGACACATAAGTTGGGTTCCCTCTGGGGAAGGTTTGCCATTTGGAGGGATTGAATTCCTCTCAAACAGTAGCAGAGTCCTTTCATTGGCTGTGGACTGAGTTTGTGTTAAAAACCATCTAGGGAAATCAGTTTTTCGTGTTTTTTTTATGAAAGGGTTTTTTGGGGGTTTTGTTGTGAAAGTGTAGTGACACGGACACACAACAGGTTTACTTGGTCTCTGGCGATATGTCTCCAAGGCACCAAGTGCCTCATTTCAGCTCTCATTTGTTTCTTTCTGTGGGTCTCTACTTGAATTGGTAAGCCTCTATTGGAGTTATTAACGTACTGGTTCCTGTGTTTGTTCGAATGTGTCTGGATTTTGTATTTTGAGACAATGTACGATTTCCCCTCTCACTGGATTTTTGGATTAGTCTGGGCTCAGTCTGTTTTTATGATTTCTCTGTAAATGGTAAATGGACTGCATTTATATAGCACTTTTCCATCTGCATCAGATGCTCAAAGCGCTTTACAATTAAGCCTCACATTCACCCCAGTGTCAGGGTGCTGCCATACAAGGTGGTCACTACACACCGGGACCAATAGGGGATTGAGGACCTTGCCCAAGGGCCCTTAGTGATGTTCTAGTCAGGCGGGGATTTGAACCGAGGATCTTCTGGTCTCAAGCCCAACACCTCTCTGGTGGTGGTTTCTGCCCTGAGGCACAGGTTCTCCCTGCCTGTGGTCCCCTATGTTCCAGCCCGGTGTGAGTCCCTGCATGTTCCTCTTGGTCCAATGTCCCCATGGGTTGGGCCCCTGAGGCTGTTGTAAACCTTAAAGAGCCTCCTGATCACCAGACCATGCCCTAAGCTGGTCCCTCGACCTATCTAGGCACTGGGTTTCACCCAGAGGCCACCCACCTGCTGGTGTTGCCCACGCTATTTTCTGCTCGTCGGTCCCGGTGCCTATTTTTGGTCTTGTTATTGCCTATACTTGGGGTTCCCCGTCTGGTCCGCCCTTTTGTTTGGGTCCTGTCTTGGTTTGGCCGCCGATCTGTTTTTTCCCCCTCCGCCCTTCCGGTGTCGGGTGCCCGTTGTGCGACCGTCTGGCGACGCACGCGTGGGGAGGGAAAACTGTCAGGTTTTGGCCCTGAGCATGGTAATGGTTTTGTTTTTTCCTCCTTTCTCTACCCACCATCTGCTCCTGCTTTGCTTTATTAGTTGTTTCTTTTCATCATGTATTTTCTCTCTGTTCTCTTTTGCTTTGTCACTTTGTTTCCTTTGTTACTTTTCATACTTCTGCCATGGTTTAGTTCCGTTCTTGTTTTGCTCAGTCAGTCTGTGTTTTGTTTCTTTATCATTTAGTTATCATGTGTTTTTTTTTTTGCTATTGTTATTATCTGTTCTGCTTTAGTATCAGGTTTTTGGTTTCTGTTGTGTTCTAGTTTTCTTCAGCCGTTTTGTGGTTGCATTATTGATCATTAGTTTATCACTTGTTTATTTTCTCATTCGTGTTATCAGTTACATTGTAACACTGGGTTTTGTATCTGTTATCATGTAGTCTCTGTTTATCTTGTTGTTCTGCTTTAGTATTCATTTGTTCATGTATTCCCTGATCAGTTCTCATGTTCTTGCCCAGTTCTATTTTATTCTGTGTTATGTTTACCCTGGTTCGTAGTTCCCTCTTTCACTCCACACCCTGTAACTGCCATTATGTCTTCATCCCTCTCACATGTTTGTGTTGTCACGTCATGTCACTCCACTAGCTCTGTGCCCTCCTCACACACTTTGACCCAGTCTGCTTGTGTTTTCATTACTCCCACTCTTGCACCAGCTCACGTGCCTTTGTCTATTACATCACTCCACTTTGTGCACTCCCTTCCTCACTATCTTGCCCCATCCTTATTCTTTGTCCACTAGCCACGTCCCTTCTAGATCTTTCTCATTCACATTCACCCCCCTTGTTAACACCTGCTTATTTATTCTCCTCCCAGCCACCACACATTTGCTAGTTTGTCATTGCTTCTAGCACACATTCCAGCCTTTTTGTATTCAGTCCTGATGTGTCTTGCGTGTACCTGAATCTTGCTCTGTATTTCTTGACCGCGCCTTTTGCCTCAGCCCTTATGTGAGTGTTAGCTCGTGCCTCAGACCCCTGCCTGGATATGACTGCATTTTTGCCTTACCCTGTCTGTACCTCTGCTCCGCTGCCTGACAACCTGTGTATGGAACCTCAGCCTGGAATAAACACAACAACTACTTTTTCTCCAAAGTCTGATCTGAGAGTTTGTATTATGGGTCCACCCTCTCGAGGCACGGGGCTCCTGCCTGGCCTGACACGCTGGGCATGCTGACAAAACTCATAACATCTACAAAAAGCACAACATGTTTATTTGATCCTATACCAACAAAACTGTTTAAGAATCTGTGGCCCACTCTTGGGCCGACTGTGCTGGAAATGATTAATCTCCCATTAACTTCTGGATCTGTTCCTAAATGTTTAAAATCTGCAGTGATTAAACCACTACTTAAGAAATCTAATCTTGACCCTAGTGCATTGATATCGGCCAATATCAAATCTATCATTTTGCTCTAAATTTGTGGAAGAAGTGGTGTCAGGGCAGCTCATGGACCACCTTGCTGAGAATAATCTTTTTGAGCCACTGCAGTCTGCTTTTAGAAAATATTATTCCACAGAGACGGCTCTCACTAAAGTGGTGAATGATCTTCTGCTTACAATGGATTCAGACACCACTACGGTTCTTGTGCTGTTAGGTCTCAGTGCTGCATTTGATACCGTGGATCATCATATTCTAGTCGATAGGCTGGAAAATCATTTTGGGATTACTGGGAGTGCCTTTGCGTGGTTGACCTCATACCTGACCAGTTGTTCTCATTGTTCGTTTTGTGAATTGTTTTGTAATTTGTGTTGGTAGCATGGCCCACTCAGAGGGCGTAAAACCTATGCCAAATACCAATGCAGATCTGGCTGTATCCACTGTGGCGACCCCGAACAAAACCGGGAGCAGCCGAATGGACCACAACAATAACAACACCAAACTCCCTCAGGTGTGAGTGCTGACTCAGGATTTTGGCTCTAGTTCCCATGGTTCCTGATTACATCTCCCTCATAAGGCCGGGTCCTGTCGGGGCTGTGATTGCATGCTCTATGTTAGCTGCGTACCGTCCAAGCAGGCTCGCCGTCGATGATGCGGGCAGGAGGCGGCGCTGGTCCAGGGCTGCAGAGGTCCGAAGTGTGATATGGCTTAATTTTGGACACATGGAACACGGGGTGGATACGCAGTGAAGCTGGGAGTTTTAGCTTCACTGCGGCTGGACTGATGACTTTGGTGATGGAAAAGGGTCCAGTGTATCTGTCCGTAAGCTTAGCTGAGTCCGTGTGCAGAGGGATGTTTTTGGTTGGTAGCCAAACCTCCTGCCCGGGCTGGTAAGCGGGGGCCGGGGAGCGTCGGTGGTCTGCATGGCTCTTCGCCCTCATCCAGGCTTTCAGAAGGGCAGAGCGGGCTGTCCGCTACACCCGACGGCACCTCCTGCGATGGGCCTGGACCGAGGGAACCTCGACCTCTCCCTCGACTGCTGGGAATACTGGGGGCTGGTACCCCAAACACACCTCGAAAGGGGAGAGGCCGGTCGCAGATGATATTTGACTATTGTGGGCATACTCGATCCAGGCCAGATGTTGACTCCAGGCTGTCGGGTGCGCGGAGGTCACACAGCGTAAGGCCTGTTCCAGATGCACATTACGTTGATGAGGGTGAAGGACTCTTCTGCCAGCACCTTCTCCACAGACAATAAATCAGTTTGCATACCACCTGGAGAGCAAAGAAAAGAACACCCAAATGTCCAGCCACCCCCCCCCCCCAACACACAACACAACTAGTGGAATGACGCAGATCCACATGGGGCACAAAATTAACATAAGTTTCATGAAATGCAGGCCCCAAGCACATAGTCGTTTAACCCAAAAATGCAACAAGGCCAGACCCCAATAGCATGACTTATTAACCAACTGCAGAAAAGAAATACCCCCAGCTACCGGGCCAATCATGACAACCATGAATCTCAAAAAATGTAACAGAACTGTATTTAAATAGAACAATTTAGTAGAGAGCCTGTGCAGGTACTCAGCTGCTGCAGAAATTGAGTTAATTCCCACAAGAAGACTATTACTCTACGGAGAGGACCCGAAGACAGAATTACAGTTGCAGAAACAAATGGTAAATTTTAGCTTCATAAGGAGCATACATGAAAAATGTCTCAGATTCTGACATAGTGCCTTCAACAGATTTTTGACAGCATCACAGGGAAAAGACAGATTTGCATTAACCAGAAGAAAATGGTAAAATTACTAACCGTCCCACAATCACAGTCTTCTGGGGTCTGAATGAGCGGTGAGAGCATAACTGCCATCTCAACAGGAGCCATTGCTGAATCACAGAGCTTGCGCACTGCCATTTTCGGCAGTGACATGGAATTTCCTGATGGCTTGATGGTCAGTTCAGGAGCTGGAAGCGAAACTGATGGTTCTGGAGAACTTTCCACCATCAAGAGTTCAGGCAACATTGGAGCGTTGGGCTTTCGGGGTGCAGAGTTTATTGGAGCCGGCAGCAGCTGATGTGCCCGCAGCTTGCATGGAGCAGGAACAGGAAGAGGGAGTGGTGACACCAGTTTTGGCCTGGAACTCGGCTGTGAAGTCAGTCCTTCTGTCCGGGGCTGTCCTGTTGGTTCCTGTACTGTGGAGCACTGGGGAGCTGGAACTGGTGGAGACGACGAAGCTGGAGTCAAAGCGGGAAGCTGCTGAGAAGCCGGTGGGAAAAAATAACCAGGAGTTACTGTGGTGTCGGACAGCGTAATGGTGAATGGTTTCTCTGAGCAAAGGTTGTATATGTCAGATTCAGAAAGAACGTCCATAGGGTCCTCGATGCAGGATGGCACCAAACCCTGCCTAAACTGCGTTTTAAGGTCTCTTAAATCAGGGAATGCAGTAAACAGCTCAGGCTCAGCAAAAAAGATTTGATCAAGTGCTGAAAAAAAATACGCTGTTTACTCCGCTGACTTTGGCAGTCCTGATACTCAAAAATAAGTCTTGAATCTTGAACCATAATGTAGCCGTGTCCTGGAGCGCCTGACCTTCAGCTTCGGATGACATTTCGTCATCAACATCCTCCCACTCGGAGTTGCTGTCAGTGTGCGGGAGGCTGGATGCCAGGAGGCGTTCAGGATGTCCAATCCAGGCTGGTAGTATTTTAACAGACTTTCCAGGTCTGGGAAAAGTCATACAGCCAATCATTGGTCTCTACAAGATCAAGGGCTTGGTTGAGATAATCAAATTTATTTTTGGGTGTGAAGCAGGAACGCCAACAATAAAAAAAGAAATCGATTTCATAAAAATGGCTTTGATGGTGGCAAGGTCTTTGGCCATGATGGCAGGTGAGGAGTTTGCTGGGTCCATTGTTTGGCCAGTTTGTACTGTCAGGCCCGGCGGCAGCCCCGCGCCTGGAGTGGGTGGACCATAATACAAACTCCCAGACCAGACTTTGGAGTAAAAGTTGTTGTCGTGTTTATTCCAAGCTGAGGTTCGGTACACAGGTTAGTAATACCTCAGTAATGGCGCCCACCTCAATAGCAGGGTGTAGTGGCTGGGTTAATGCATGCTGGGATATGTTTACCCTAATGTCTTCTATTTTCTTCTCGAAGTAATCCAGGAGAGTAAACTACAGGTGGTGTCCAAGTATAAGTGTTGCCACCGTGTTAAAAAATAAGTTTGAGTTATGCTTGTTTTTTTTTTTTGTTTTTTTTATCAAATCAGAGTAATAGGTCCACTTTGTAGCCAGTAGTGCATGCTTATAGTCTAAGATAGCATCACACCACGCAAGGTGGAATACTTCTAATTTTGAACTATGCCATTTCCATTCAAAACCTCTAGCCTTTTTTTTTTTCCTTTATTTAACCAGGAAAGTCCCATTGAGATTACTAATCTCTTTTTCAAGGGAGTCCTAGCCAAGACAGCGGCACAAATCACAGCAATTTCAAAACATAAAAGACATTTCATACAATAATACAGCTATTTAAAAGCATTTACAAATCATGGATTTCATTTCCAAGCCTTTGAGGAAAAGTTTAAAATTGCCAATTGGAACCAGTTCCTTTAGTTTCCAGTCTTTCTGAAGATTGTTCCATGTTGTGGGGGCAGAAAACTGAAAAGCCACCTTCCCAATTTCTGTGCGGACACTTGGTACAGACAGGAGCAGTGATTCTTGAGAGCGTAAGGAATACAGTCCAGCCACTTTTGGTTGAATATATCAGAGAGATATGAGGGGAGCAGACGGAGAATACCTTATAATGAACATACCCCAGTGAGTGAGTCTACGAGAATCCAAGGCTGGCCAGCCCACACATATGTAAAGTTCACAGTGGTGTGTGCGAGGCTTACAGTTTGTGATAAACCTCAGAGAGGCATGGTAGACTGAATCTAATAGTTTCAATACTTGAGTTGGGGCATTCATATAAATGAGGTCACCATAATCCAAAATTGGTAAAAATGTTGCAGCTATGAGTTTATTTTTTGCATTAAAAGAAAAGCATAGCCTGTTTCTGAAATAGAAACCAATTTTCAGTCTCAGTTTACCAATTAGTTGTTCAACGTGTCCTTTAAAGTTAAGGTTGTCATCAATTAAGATTCCTAGATATTTAAATGATTTGACCCTTTCGATCTCTGCCCCTTGAAGAGTGACAATTGAAGGGCTCATCAGCAGATTGTTTTTTGTTTTTGAGAACAGCATCAATTTGCTCTTATTAGCATTTAAAGAAAGGTCTAGCTGACTGAAAATTCCACAGTATATTACTGTAATACAAGAATTCTTTCAACTGGTCATTTATTAAAGATTCCAAAATTTTAGATAAAATACAAAGTTTTGAAACTGGCCTTTATTTATTTAAGATTGTAGGGTCACCACCTTTGAATAATGGTGTGACAAAAGCTGATTTCCATATTTTGGGAATTTGCATAGTGCTCACACTCAAATTAAAAATATAAGTCAGGGGTTGTGCTATAAAATCAGCAGCAATTTTCAGAAAGTAGGGAACAATTAAATCAGGTCCTTGAGGTTTTCCAGCATCTAACAATTTTAATGCTATGTGGACTTGGCCCAAGGTAAATGGCTGGAAAATAAAGGCTGATGTGTCAGTGGATGATTCAGACACAGTCACTGGACTGGTTGAATTTAGAGGGGGTATAGAGGAAATAAAACGTTTGTTGAAACAATTTAACATTTCAGCCTTATCATAAATATTTCTTGAGTTGTGAACAATATAATTTGGAAGAGCCTGTGAGTCATTTCCAGCGGTTAGAGATTTTACAGTTTTCCAAAATCTTTTTGGATCATTGAGACTATCAGTTGTAGCTAACAAATAGAATTCGGACTTGGCCTTTTTAATTTGGGAGGAACATTTATTTCTTAATTTTCTAAAAATATCCCAATCACATTTGAGACCAGATTTTCTTGCCTTTGCCCAGGCAAAGTTCCTCTCACGTAAAACATTTGCCAAATCTGGTGTAAACCAAGGATTATCTCTTCCTTTAATTCTAAATTTCTTAAAGGGGGCGTGCTGGTTAACTGTAGCCATGAAACACTCATAGAAAAATGACCAAGCTGTTTCAACATCTGGAATGAATTCAATTCTATTCCACTGGCACTTAGAAAGGTCATGATTAAATGCCTGTACACTGAAATGTTTTAAATCTCTCTTTATAATGACTCGTGGTTTCTTTTTGTCCATTTTACTATTTGTAACAGTGGCCATGATACAGTGGTCACTGAGATCATTGCAAAAAACCCCAGTTGAGCAGTATTTATGTGGGGCATTTGTTAAGATCAAATCAATCAATGTGGACTTCGACACTTATTATTTGGACGAGTGGGGGATGAAATTAACTGTGTTAGATTCAGTTGATCACATACAGTTTTGAAATCATCCAAATTTGAATTTAGCCAGTCCCAATTTAAATCTCCAATTAATATAGTTTCATTTGAGTCAAATTTAAATAACAAATCCTTCAATGATTGGAGTGCATTTGAGATGGCAGAGGGAGGCCTATAACATCCCACAACATTTACATGCAAGCCCTTGGCAATTTCAATCTTTAGTTCTAAAAATTCAAATTGTTTACAAATAGAAACAGCATGTAGCAAATTTACATGGAAGGATGAATTTACATAAATAGCAACCCCCCCACCTTTCCCCAGCCTATCAGCACGATAGATTTCAAAGCCATTTATGTGACCATCATTGTCAGATACAGATTTGGTTAGCCAAGTTTCAGAAATAACAACTATATGTGCTCCTGTTGACTTTACCAAGATTCTAACTTGGTCAATTTTGGGTAGAAGACTACGAATATTTAAATGAATTATTTTAAGGGCAGGTAAAGATTTAAGATCAGATGGAGTTTGAACCTCTGGGCCAGGGTTTGGTTGTATATTTCCAGATAGTAAAAGTAACAGAAGAATTAGTTGTTTTTGTTTACCAAGACGGAGAGCTGTAGGGTTTTTAGATAGAGTTTCAACAGAAAGTAACATGATTGAAGTTTCATTAAGGGAAAAATAATCATATAAGACTGAGAGATAAGCAGTTGATTTATGACCCGAGGTTGTAGAACATAGAGCTTGTTTAGGTTTGATATTGGTAACTTTATAGAGGCAGTTGACTTGGTAAAACCTCTAGCCTTATGCTTGACAAGTAGTCACTGAACCAAGGTGACTGTGTTTTGGGGGGGGCGTGGTTTTAACAAAGGTGGTGCAATCATGTAGTTTTGAACACTGAGTTTAAACTATCCACAAGGCTGTCTACTGATTGGGCATTTGTCAAATGTGAAGCTAAGATATCAGGCAGTCTAGCTTCAAGTTCAGTCGTAGTTGAGGAGGTGATGCATCGCCGCAGTGATAAATAAGGTTGTTGTTCCACTAAACACAGCAGTGAAACTGTAACCCTAATAAGTGAGTGATCAGAGACCACCAATGCAACAGGCATGATGTCAATATTCGTGACAGCAATACCATGTGCGAGAACCAAATTCAGGGTATTTCCACTAATGTGGGTTGAGCCCTGAATGCATTGAAATCCTAATACATCCACAGTTTCCATAAATGATTTGCAGAGGGGATGAGAAGGCTTATTTATATGAATGTTAAAGTCACCAATAATCAGAATGTTATCTGCAATAGTTGACAAGTTAGAGATGAACGCACCAAATTCATCTAAGAATTCAGAGTATGGGCCGGGGGGCCTATATACAGTGACAAAATAATATGGCTGATTTTATTCTTATGACCTTGGCAATATGTAACATCGTGGGCAGAGCCGAGAATCTGATGCTCAAATGAGTTATATCTGTGACCCCCGATAGCTAATAAGCTAAACCTGGATTTATAAATAAGAGCAAACACCCCCGCCTTGCTTCACATCACGAAGGACATGACTAAATGTGTATGCCAGTGAGCAGGCCTCATTTAAGGGAGAACAGCTGTAGGTTTAAGCCAGGTTTCACATAACCCAATCATATCTAAGTGATGATCCATAATTAGATCATTAATCAACAATGATTTTGAGGATAGTGATCTTATGTTAATAAGACCCAGACTAAGGACCTCACTGGGGTTGACAGTTGGACTGGTTGGGTTAGGGGTGGTTCCAGAGTAGCACATATAAGATTTCTTGAAGTAGGTTTGGTTTGAGACATTCCACGTGAGTTGTAGGTAGCACACATGAAATATTTAATATTGGTAGAACAGCCAAGGGGCCATCCTCAATTTCAACATCATGCAATGTAGTAATGGATTTTTATGGACATGTGTGCGGAAGCAAGCCACAGTATCAACTTGTTGAATTTCCCTCCATGGCAGATAAACTGTACTATCACCATAGTGGATTTTCTGCACTAATTTCCCCGCTAAGATAATGGATTCCACATCTACATTTGTCATAAACCTTGCAGGGTCTCTAATCACCTGCTCTGTGGCCTGCTATAAAATCTTAATGTTACCCTCCCTGTAGAGCTGTATCTGTGTTCACAGACAAGATGGTGGCGACTTCCCCAGTAGGATGAAGGTCGTCCGGCATCAGCAAGCCACGACAGCCCCAGAACGAAGGCCAGTTATCAATAAAACTAAAGCCTTTCCGTCTACAAAATTGCGCCAGCCACCTATTTAACGTTGTCAGGCTGCTAAATGCATCATCATTACCTCGGGAGGGGAGGGGACCAGAAAATATTAATCAATGCTGACACATCTTTCTGGCAAGGTCACAAGCCCTCTCTATGTCCATTTTTAAGACCTGTGAGTGCGTCATCCTGACATCATTTGCGCCGACATGAATAACTATATGACTGTGTCTTGTGTCATGTTCCTTAGTTGTCTACCCTTCTGCAGCATCAGCACCCTAAGATGGGAGGCGATGTCGGAAGCAGTGGCTCCCAGAATACATTTAACGTCAGCCGGCATCTGTAACCTGACTTTGCGGGTGATAGAATCCCCTATCACTAAAGCCTGGCGTTTCGGCCTTTAGATAGGAGTGGAAGTTATTAGCTTAACGAACTCACATCAGATATATCTAGGGGGAAAACCGGTTCACAGTTTGCAGTGGTGAGTCTGATTGGGGTACCACAACCGGGCACCAAGCCCTACGTGGCTTCCTCCGCCGAACCACAGTCCAAAAGCCGTCCTCCACAGCCAACGTTTCTAGGCTGATACTAATGGGCATGCTAGTCGGCCCAACAATAACCTCATCTAGAGTGCCCTTAACATCTAACTCCACTGAGCTAAGAAGCTATTCTAGCTCATGGACACGGCTCTCTGAAAGAGCCACTCTATCTTCCAGCATCATGCAGGATTTACTTAAAGTGTAAAGTAGTGTACTCTGTGCCCAAGAAAATTCAAGAGTATAGCCAAGCAGGTGCGAGCTAACCACTAATGAATAGGCTAACCACTCCTAAGGTTCACACAGGAGTACATTAATGAGCTAAAATTCACAGCAGTAACACTGAAAAAGTGACAGAAGTACGAGGTCTATTAGAAAAGTATCCGACCTTATTATTTTTTTCAAAAACCATATGGATTTGAATCACATGTGATTACATCAGGCATGCTTGAACCCTCATGGGCATGCGAGAGTTTTTTCACGCCTGTCGGTCATTCACCTGTGGGCAGTCTTTGAGTGAGGAGTCGCCCACCCTCTCGTCATTTTTTTCATTGTTTAGGAATGGCTCAGAGACTGCTGCTTTGTTTGATCAAAATTTTTTCAAAACTCTAAGGCACAACTGAGTGGACACCATTCGATAAATTCAGCTGGTTTTCGGTAAAAATTTTAACGGCTGATGAGAGATTTTGGTCTGGTAGTGTCGCCGTAAGGACGGCCCATGGTGCCTGCCGGCGATCTGCGCTTCGAGGCGGCGTTGTCTCGCCGTTTCAAGTTGAAAACTTCCACATTTCAGGCTCTGTTGACCCAGGAAGTCGTCAGAGAACAGAGAACTTTCAGAAGAAGTCGGCATGAGGAGTTTATTCAGACATTCCATTGTTAACGGACACTTTGTAATGAAAGAATGTGCGGGCAGAGTCGCATGTCGGGCCGGACCCGACCGCGGGGGGTCGCGACAGGAAAAACACAGGCAAGTTGGAACATGCCCAAGCTGTTTAAACAATTTCTCAGTTACTCACTTGTTGAAAGCCATCAAAAGCCGCCTGAATTTTACAAATGGTTTTCAACACGGAGGTGTTTTTCCTGTCGCAGCGCACACAGATCGCCGAGTCGTCACAGAAACGACTCGGCGAATTTGCGCGCACGTCTTTCATTAAAAATGTCCTTAAACAGTGGAATGTCCGCATAAAGTCCTCATGCCGGCCTCTTCTGAATCTTCTCTGTTCTCTCACGACGTCCTGGGTGAATTAAGCCTTAAATTAGGATGTTTTCAGGTCGAAACAGGCAGACGATGGTGCCTGGAAGCGCTGCAGGACGTCCCGCTCTGTGGGAAGTCCTTACACTGACAGAAACACCCCATAATCTCTCATCAGCCGTTAAACTTTTCACCGAAAACCAGCTTAATTTCTCGAATAGCATCCACTCGGATATTCCTCACAGGTCCAGAAAAAATTTTGATAAAGCAACGTGCGCCGTCTTGAGCAGCGTGTGAAACAAAGGAATTCAGCCGAGAGGGCGGGACCACATCTCACTCAAGGCCTGCCCACAGGGAAATGACGTCACCGACACGCGTGAAAAAACTCACGCATGCGCACGAGGGTTCAAGCATGATTGGTGGAATCGCACGTCATTCAAATCCATAAAAAAAAAAATAAAAGGGTCGGTTTATTGTCTAATAGACCTCGTATTAGACTAGTAGGGAAAAAAACCCTCCTAAGAGTAAACCACACCTAAGATTAACACAAGAGTAAAGTAATGAGCTAAAATTCACATCAGTTACACTGAAAAACTAACAGAAGTATTAAATAAAAAGGGGGGGTCGACCTAGCTAATGCAAGATAACAACTAGCGAAAATGCTAGCCACTCCTAAGATTTACACAGGAGTAAAATAATGACCTAAAATTCACAGCAGTTACACTGAAAAACTAACAGAAGTATTAGACTGGTAAAAACAGAAATAAAAGAAACAGCTGTGGGGGGTTAAACCTAGCTAGCGCAAGCTAACCGCTAGCAAAAGCTAACCACTAGCAATTCACAACAGGACTGTAGTTAAGTAAGATTCAGAGTAGATACACTTAAAATCAAAAGAAGTGTTATTTTCTTTTTTTTTTCTCTCCCGTCTGCATATATAGTAATGGTAAATGCCACACTGACAGAACCATTTATGAACATTAATACACATATACAATTTATTCTTGCAGGACAGAAAGTATGTAGTGCGTGAGTGAATGTGGTGTGCGTGTGTGACCCCATCCGCCCTTCCCGATCAGCCTACAACATCCTACTCAAAGCCGACTGACAACTTCTATCAGGAAGGGCCGACCACCAAAACAACACGAAGACAGACAAAAACGAAAGACAAGTGGTGAAAGCAATAACTGTGAAGTGACACATCGAGGACACGGGTCCCCAGCATAAAACATGACAGGACAAGCCACCACACGTGAATAAGCAGTGACAGCGACAGTCTGTTGTCTAGTTAGTGAGCATCCATACCCTAATCTGGGACACCAGAGTCTTGATCCCCTTGAGAGCACCCAAAACTGAAGTGTGGTGTCGGCCACGATCAAAAGAAGTGTTAAACAGAAATAAAAGAAATGTATACAACTGTGTAAAGATCGAAAGAGCGTCACAACAGCAAACAATCAGTCTGACGCAAATTGCCAGAGTTGCTTTAACACTGCTTGGTGTTTGACCATACATACCCATTGCAGTCATTTCATCTGCAATAACTACTGTGTAGGTCAGTGTGTTGATGTGTCGTCATTTGCTATCATGTTTCATGAGGGCATTTATTACATAACACCGATGCAGCGATACGGGAACAAACTATTAACTGATTTGACCTTTTGTGTAAAATGCTGTTACAGTGGCGTCAGTAATCATGTCATCACCGTCTGTCTTCTTAAAACACTGGACTATGAGTGTGTTTTCATTATCTCACTGAGAAACCGTGGCTGTGGAAACATAATGCCAGAAGTATTTTAGATCTCATGTTTCCAGTCTGGTGTTTTTCCACATAACTTCAGCAGATACCCCGACAACACAAACATTTCCTTGCTTGGTAGGTCTACAGAGCTGCAGAAGCTCTGTCTGTTTTCTGTCTTTGAGCCACCGTCTGTCTTTACAGGAACATTCTTGAACCTCAGGAACAGTTTAGTTGGCAGAGCTGAAGAAAATTTATTTGACAGCATGAATTTAAGATGATTTTTTTACAATTATTATTGAACAAGTTCCTGATTTTTATCCTCCACTGAGTCTTCAAACATGCAATAAGGGCTGCTAAAGTGGATCGTGTTCTTACAGCCAGTAGAGGGCAGTAGATATCCATATCAAATGACTATAGTTAACTTCACATTGGCCATTTATCAAGAAAAATATAGAATATATGCGAAAATTGGAATATTGAACCTGCTGTGTTGGACGATTGGAGATGGTCGCAATGACAAAAACACAGGAGGCCGAAAGTTGGAGTTGCGATTTTCCTTCAGAGTACTAAGGATAGGTGGGAATAAGCATTACAGAGGGACAGTCCAGGTCAGACGGGTTTGAGACACAAGACAGATGGTTTGGACATGTGCTGAGGAGGGATGTGGGGTATATACGAAGAAGGATGCTGAGGAGAAGAAGAGGAAAGGGATGTGTTGAAGGAGGACATTTTGGGATTACTGGGAGTGCCCTTGCATGACTGACATCATACTTGACCAGTCATTCTCACTGTGTTTTGTACAGTAACGCTAACTCTAACCTTAGTGACATGAAATTTGGGGTTCCACAGGGGTCCATCTTAGGCCCCCCTGCTTTTCTCCCTTTATATAGCGCCCCTTGGGCACATATTGTGGCATTTTGGGATTACCTTTCACTGCTATGCTGATGATACTCAGTTATACATGCCGATAACTGCTGGTAATCTCGTTCACATAAAATCCTTAGAAGATTGCCTTGCATCAGTGAGAAGTTGGATGTCTAGAAAATTCCTCCTTTTAAACTCTGATAAGACTGAAATGATGGTTCTTGGTCCAGTGAGACATTGGCATCAATTTGACCAGCTTGTTGTGTGTGGGCTGCCAGAAGAGGAGGTACTGCTGGCCCACCACCAGTGGGCGCCCTGCCTGAAGTGCGGGCTTCAGGCACGAGAGGGCGCTGCCGCCATGGACACAGCTGGGGGTGACAGCTGTCACTCATTACCTCTTGACAGCTGTCACCCATCTACTCAACATCATCTCACTCCATAAAGACCAGACGTCATCTCCACCTCGTTGCCGAGATATCATACTTCATTGGAGGTAATATCCTCAGCCGTTTTACAATATTGTTTGTATATTGTGAGTGTTTGCAGGAGTACCGGTACCGCTGTCAGTGGAAGCTGAGAGAGCGCTGGTGAGAGGTTCTGTGGTGGCGGAAATCGTGTGGTTCCGGCTCTTCTCAGGACAGACGTCTTCTATCCTCGAGCCTGCCCACACATCACCTTTGTGGATTGACTGTAATTATATTGAGATTGTCTGTATATTCGTTGTGCACATTTCACAACATTAAATTGTTACTTTTTGGCTCATCTATTGGCCGTTCATTTGCGCCCCCTGTTGTGGGTCCGTGTCACTACACTTTCACAACAGGATATCTCGGCCAGCGTCATGGACTCCGAGGGGCGTCACCCGGCTGTTGAACGACCAATGGGAGAGCAGGGAGCGCAGGCGTCTGCAGGAGGCGTGATTGGTCAGCTGCAGCACATTCTCACCACCTTTACGGCTCGGTTGGATCAAATGACCGAGCAAAACATCCTCCTGAACCGCAGGGTGGAGGCTCTCTCCGCACAGATGGCGGCGAGCGCTCAGGGCGCTGCTGCAGCTCGTCCTCCTGCCGACCCTGTGCAGGATATGAACGTTCCAGTGGTGGTTCAACAACCCCTCCCACCATCCCCTGAAGCATACATAAGCCCTCCTGAGCCGTACGGAGGTTGTGTGGAGACGTGCGCGGACTTTCTTATGCAGTGTTTGCTCGTCTTCGCACAACGTCCCGTCATGTACGCGTCAGATGCTAGTAAAATAGCTTATGTGATTGCTCTGCTTCGGGGTAAGGCACGCGCCTGGCTACGGCGCTCTGGGAACAGAACTCACGGTTGTTATCAGCATACACTGGGTTTGTGGGGGAGTTCAGAACAGTGTGTTTGATCACCCTAACAGAGGAGAGACCGCTTCAACTGTGCTGCTGTCAATGAGACAGGGACGCGAGAGCGCAGCCACTTATGCAGTCAACGTCCGCATCGCGGCTGCGAGGTCCGGCTGGAATGACGTTGCGCTCCGCGCCGCCTTCATAAACGGACTGTCGTTGGTCCTGAAGGAGCAGCTGGTAGCTAAGGACGAACCGCAGGATTTAGATGGGCTTATCGATCTCGTTATACAGTTAGACAATCGGTTGGGAGGAACGCCGTCGGGAGCGAGGCGAAGGACGTGGCCAGATACGTGCCGCCCCTCTCCCTTCCGGGTTCGAAAAGGGGCCGCCCTCCCCACGCTCCACAGCCGCAGCGCTCTGTGGGGCAACAGCTCCCCTGCTGACGTTGTTAGGGAAACGCACAGGGCCAAAATGAGGAGGCTGATCCTTTTCATTAGTTACTTCATCCAACCATCAACATGTTTATTAGACCCCATTCCTACCAGGCTGCTCAAGGAAGCCCTACCATTATTTAATGCTTCGATCTTAAATATGATCAATCTATCTTTGTTAGTTGGCTATGTACCACAGGCTTTAAGGTGGCAGTAATTAAACCATTACTTAAAAAGCCATCACTTGACCCAGCTATCTTAGCTAATTATAGGCCAATCTCCAACCTTCCTTTTCTCTCAAAAATTCTTGAAAGGGTAGTTGTAAAACAGCTAACTGATCATCTGCAGAGGAATGGTCTATTTGAAGAGTTTCAGTCAGGTTTTAGAATTCATCATAGTACAGAAACAGCATTAGTGAAGGTTACAAATGATCTTCTTATGGCCTCGGACAGTGGACTCATCTCTGTGCTTGTTCTGTTAGGACCTCAGTGCTGCTTTGATACTGTTGACCATAAAATTTTATTACAGAGATTAGAGCATGCCATAGGTATTAAAGGCACTGCGCTGCGGTGGTTTGAATCATATTTGTCTAATAGATTACAATTTGTTCATGTAAATGGGGAATCTTCTTCACAGACTAAAGTTAATTATGGAGTTCCACAAGGTTCTGTGCTAGGACCAATTTTATTCACTTAGACATGCTTCCCTTAGGCAGTATTATTAGACGGTATTGCTTAAATTTTCATTGTTACGCAGATGATACCCAGCTTTATCTATCCATGAAGCCAGAGGACACACCACCAATTAGCTAAACTGCAGGATTGTCTTACAGACATAAAGACATGGATGACCTCTAATTCCTGCTTTTAAAACTCAGATAAAACTGAAGTTATTGTACTTGGCCCCACAAATCTTAGAAACATGGTGTCTAACCAGATCCTTACTCTGGATGGCATTACCCTGACCTCTAGTAATACTGTGAGAAATCTTGGAGTCATTTTGATCAGGATATGTCATTCAAAGCGCATATTAAACAAATATGTAGGACTGCTTTTTTGCATTTACGCAATATCTCTAAAATCAGAAAGGTCTTGTCTCAGAGTGATGCTGAAAAACTAATTCATGCATTTATTTCCTCTAGGCTGGACTATTGTAATTCATTATTATCAGGTTGTCCTAAAAGTTCCCTAAAAAGCCTTCAGTTAATTCAAAATGCTGCAGCTAGAGTACTGACGGGGACTAGAAGGAGAGAGCATATCTCACCCATATTGGCCTCTCTTCATTGGCTTCCTGTTAATTCTAGAATAGAATTTAAAATTATTCTTCTTACTTATAAGGTTTTGAATAATCAGGTCCCATCTTATCTTAGGGACCTCATAGTACCATATCACCCCAATAGAGCGCTTCGCTCTCAGACTGCAGGCTTACTTGTAGTTCCTAGGGTTTGTAAGAGTAGAATGGGAGGCAGAGCCTTCAGCTTTCAGGCTCCTTTCCTGTGGAACCAGCTCCCAATTCAGATCAGGGAGACAGACACCCTCTCTACTTTTAAGATTAGGCTTAAAACTTTCCTTTTGCTAAAGCTTATAGTTAGGGCTGGATCAGGTGACCCTGAACCATCCCTTAGTTATGCTGCTATAGACGTAGACTGCTGGGGGGTTCCCATGATGCACTGTTTCTTTCTCTTTTTGCTCTGTATGCACCACTCTGCATTTAATCATTAGTGATCGATCTCTGCTCCCCTCCACAGCATGTCTTTTTCCTGGTTCTCTCCCTCAGCCCCAACCAGTCCCAGCAGAAGACTGCCCCTCCCTGAGCCTGGTTCTGCTGGAGGTTCTTCCTGTTAAAAAGGGAGTTTTTCCTTCCCACTGTAGCCAAGTGCTTGCTCACAGGGGGTCGTTTTGACCGTTGGGGTTTTACATAATTATTGTATGGCCTTGCCTTACAATATAAAGCGCCTTGGGGCAACTGTTTGTTGTGATTTGGCGCTATATAAAAAAATTGATTGATTGATTGATTGATCCACGGGGAGTGTTTTTTTCTGCAGCTCAAAGGAGCACATACAGAGAAACTGCCCCAAACGGCCAAAACGACAACACTCGCCCTTAGAGACTGGGCTAAGGGGGGGTCAAAACATTCAAGTGAGACACACACAGATTGCCACATGACTCCCAGTCACAATCCTGAGCGGGGATTTAACCCTTCAAGCCCCAGCACTGCTGGACACGGGGTCAAAAGGGAATCTGCTAGACAGCAGATGGGCAAGGGAGGTAGGGCTCCCTCTGGTGGCGCTTCCTTCACCAGTGCAGGTGCGGGCACTAGATGGCACCCTCCTTCCTTTAATCACACCAAGACACAACCAGTAACTCTGGTGGTGTCTGAAACCATCGGGAGGAGATTGAGTTTTTTTGTAACTCCTTCTACCTCCCGCGTGATTTTGGGCTTCCCATGGATGTTGAAGCACAATCCCCGGATTGATTGGCCGTCTGGGGTGGTGGTTCAGTGGAGCGAAACCTGCCATCGGGTGTGTTTTAGGATCCTCGGTTCCTCCCGGTTTACAGGCTAAGGAGGAGGTCAAAGTCCCTCCAATCTGACGGCAGTGCCGGTTGAGTACCACGATCTTGCTGACGTCTTCAGCAAGGATCTGGCACTCACCCTTCCCCCGCACCGTCCGTACGATTGTGCCATTGATTTGGTTCCAGGCGCTGAGGTTCCCGTCCAGTAGGCTGTACAACCTCTCACGACCTGAGCGCGAATCAATGGAGGACCTACATCCGGGACTCATTAGCTGCCAGGCTGATCCGGACTCCACCTCCCGATGGGGGCAGGTTTCTTTTTTGTGGGCAAGAAAGCTGGCGGACTCCGTCCATGCATTGATTACAGGGGGCTGAATAAGATTACGGTTCGCAACCGATACCCGTTGCCATTGTTGGATTCCGTGTTCACCCCCCTGCATGGAGCCAAATCTTTACTAAACTGGATCTTAGAAATGCGTATCACCTGGTTCGGATCTGGAAGGGAGACGAATGTAAGACGGCATTTAACACCCCGTTAGGTCACTTTGAGTACCTGGTCATGCCGTTCGGCCTCACCAACGCCCCCGCGACATTCCAAGCCTTGGGTTAATGACGTCTGGCGGGACTTCCTGCACCGATTCGTCTTCGTATATCTGGACGATATTCTCATCTTTTCTCCGGATCCTGAGACCCATGTCCAGCATGTACATCAGGTCCTGCAGCGGTTATTAGAGAACCGACTGTTTGTGAAGGGCGAGAAGTGTGAGTTTCACCGCACGTCTTTGTCCTTCCTGGGGTTTATCATCTCCTCTAACTCCGTTGCCCCTGATCCGGCCAAGGTTGCGGCGGTGAGAGATTGGCCCCAACCAACAAGCCGTAGGAAGCTGCAACAGCTCCTCGGCTTTGTTAATTTCTATAGGAGGTTCATTAAGGGCTACAGTCAGGTAGTTAGCCCCCTGACAGCCCTGACCTCTCCAAAAGTCCCCTTCACCTGGTCGGATCGGTGCGAAGCCGCGTTCAAGGAGTTGAAACGACGGTTCTCTACTGCGCCAGTTTTGGTGCAGCCCGACCCTAGCCCGCCATTCGTGGTTGAAGTGGACGCCTCTGACTCAGGGATAGGAGCTGTGCTATCCTAGAGCGGAGAGACCGATAAGGTTCTTCACCCGTGTGCCTACTTTTCACGCAGGTTGACCCCGGCTGAACGGAACTATGACGTCGGCAATCGAGAACTCCTTGCGGTGAAAGAGGCTCTTGAGGAGTGGAGACACCTGTTGGAGGGAGCGTCTGTGCCGTTCATGGTTTTCACTGACCATCGGAACCTGGAGTATATCAGGACCGCCAAGCGGCTGAACCCCAGGCAAGCCCGCTGGTCACTGTTCTTCAGACGTTTTGACTTCCGGATCACCTATCGCCCCGGGACCAAGAACCAGAGATCGGATGCCTTGTCCCGGGTACATGAAGACGAAGTCAAAACGGTGCTGTCGGATCCACCGGTGTCCATCATTCCGGAGTCCACTATCGTGGCCACCCTCACCTGGGACGTGGAGAAGACCGTCCGGGAGGCCCTGGCACGGAGCCCGGACCCCGGAACCGGTCCGAAAAACCATCTGTACGTCCCACCAGAGGCCAGAGCTGCAGTCTTGGACTTCTGTCACGGTTCCAAGCTCTCCTGTCATCCAGGGGTGCGAAGGACCGTGGCAGTTGTCCGGCAGCGCTTCTGGTGGGCGTCTATGGAGGCCGACGTCCGGGAATATATCCAGGCCTGCACCACCTGTGACAGGGGCAAGGCAGTACATAAAAAGGCCCAAGGACTCCTCCAGCCGCTGCCGGTGCCTCATCGCCGCTGGTCCCACATCGGCCTGGATTTCGTCACGGGCCTCCCGCCGTCCCAGGGCAACACCGCCATCTTCACGATAGTGGGACCGATTCTCCAAGGCGGCCCACTTCGTGGCCCTCCCGAAGCTCCCAACAGCCCAGGAGACAGCAGACCTCCTGGTCCACTACGTCGTCCGTCTGCATGGGATACCCTCCGACATCGTCTCAGATCGTGGTCCCCAGTTCTCCTCACACGTCTGGAGGAGCTTCTGCAGGGAACTGGGGGCCACCGTGAGCCTCTCGTCCGGGTACCATCCACAGACGAACGGACAGGCAGAGCGGGCCAACCAGGAACTGGAACAGACCCTCCGCTGCGTCACATCCGCGCACCCCGACGGCCTGGAGTAACCATCTGGCCTGGATCGAGTATGCGCATAACAGCCAGGTGTCTTCTGCCACCGGCTTTCTCCCCATTTGAAGTGCCGTCGGTGTGGCGCTCCGCCCGTTCTGCCTTGTTGAAGGCCCGGACGAGGGCGAAGACCCATGCAGACCGCCGGCGATCCCCGGCCCCTGCTTACCAGCCCGGGCAGGGGGTGTGGCTTTCCACGAAGGACATCCCCCTCCAGGTGGACTCCCCGAAACTTCAGGACAGGTACATTGGCCCCTTCAAGATCCTCAAAGTCCTCAGTCCGCAGTGAAGCTCCACCTCCCGGCTTCACTGCGGATCCATCCGGTTTTCCACGTGTCACGTATCAAACCTCACCACACCTCACCCCTCTGTGCTCCCGGAGCGGCGCCGCCTCCTGCTCGGATCATCGACGGGGAGCCGGCTTGGACGGTGCGCCGGCTCCTGGACGTCCGTCGGATGGGCCGGGGGTTCCAGTACTTGGTGGACTGGGAGGGGGTATGGACCCGAGGAACGCTCCTGGGTGAAGAGGAGCTTCATCCTGGATCCGGCCCTCCTGGCCGACTTCTACCGTCGACACCCCAACAAGCCGGGTCGGGCGCCAGGAGGCGCCCGTTGAGGGGGGGGGGTCCTGTTGTGTGTGGGCCGCCAGAAGAGGAGGTACTGCTGGCCCACCACCAGTGGGCGCCCTGCCTGAAGTGCGGGCTTCAGGCACAAGAGGGCGCTGCCGCCATGGACACAGCCGGGGGTGACAGCTGTCACTCATTACCTCTTGACAGCTGTCACCCATCTACTCAACATCATCTCACTCCATAAAGACCAGACGTCATCTCCACCTCGTTGCTGAGATATCATACTTCATTGGAGGTAATATCCTCAGCCGTTTTACAATATTGTTTGTATATTGTGAGTGTTTGCAGGAGTACCGGTACCGCTGTCAGTGGAAGCTGAGAGAGCGCTAGAAGGCACTCTTTTCCCTGAGGAATCTTCAGTACTCTGCAAGTTATTGAGTGAGAGGTGGAGGTGGCATTCCCACCGCTGTTGTTACTGGGTGTACACACACCCACACTTGACTGTCTTTGTTCTCGCCAGCAGTACCAGATCCGACAGTCGGGGATGGTGATCACCTGGGAATTCGGGACTTGGCGGCTCCAGTATTCACCAGGTTCTGTGGTGGCGGAAATCGTGTGGTTCCGACTCTTCTCAGGACGGACGTCTTCTATCCTCGAGCCTGCCCACACGTCACCTTTGTGGATTGACTGTAATTATATTGAGATTGTCTGTATATTCGTTGTGCACATTTCACAACATTAAATTGTTACTTTTTGGCTCATCTATTGGCCGTTCATTTGCGCCCCCTGTGTGGGGTCCGTGTCACTACACTTTCACAACACAGCTAACGCTTAACCTAGGCTCGTGGGTCATACATCACACTGACAAAGTGAGGAACCTTGGGGTAATTTTTGATACTACGTTGTTATTAGAAATATTACGAAGACTGCTTTTTTCCACCTGCGAAATATAGCAAAGATTCATCCCATCCTGTCTATGGCTGATGCTGAGACCCTGATCCATGCAGTTATCTCTTCTAAATTGGACTACTGCAATGTTCTATTTTCTGGTTTACTGCAGTCCAGCATTAGGGCTCTCCAACTGGTTCAAAATGCTGCTGCAAGACTTTTGACACGAAACAGAAAGTTTGACCACATTACACCCATTTTAGCATCCCTTCGCTGGCTTCCTGTCCCAGTGAAATCAGATTTTAATATATAAAATTGTATAAAATTACAAACTTATATAAAATATATAAAATTGTTCACGGACTGGTACCATCCCTATCTAGCTGACCTAATTAAACCTTAAGTACCGGTCCGGGCTTTGCGTTCTCAGGGTGCAGGACTACTTTGTGTCCCTAGGGTGAATAAGAAGTCTGTGGGTCATAGAGCTTTCTCTTATCGTGCCCCTGTTCTGTGGAATGATCTCCCCGCGTCAATAAAACAGTCAGATTCTGTGGAGACTTTCAAGTCCAGACTTAAGACGCACTTATTTTCCCTGTCGTATAGCTAGCATACTGGTATAGTTTTGTTTTACGCTTTTTACTCTTTAAATTCATTTTATTAGGAAACGGAACATATCACAGCCTCAACTTTACCTAAATACTGTGTCTTTAGTGAAGCTTAGGGCTAGTGGCCGGCGATCACCTTAAAATTTCTTGTTTTTTTTCTTGTTGTTTAATGCTGACAAATTATGCTGTATTTCTTGTCTTTCTGATGCCTGGTTCTGTTTTTTTTTTCTCTCTAAGGTGCAGCTCCATCCAGAGATGGGAATTGTATTTGTGCTGGAGACCCTCCTGTCCTGTGCACCAACAGCATTTCCTGTATATTTGTTTTGTGAATTGTTCTGTAATTTATGTCTGTAGCATGGCCAAAGCAGAGGGTCACCCCTTTGAGTCTGCTCTGCTTGAGGTTTCTTCCTCAGAGGGAGTTTTTCCTTACCACTGTTGCTCTGGGGGTTAGTAAGGTTAGACCTTATTTGTGTGAAGCACCTTGAGGCAACTCTGTTGTGATTTGGCACTATACAAATGAAAATAAATTGAATTGAAAATTGAAGGACATGCAGGTGGCCTGAGTGACAGATGGAGATGCAGAGGACAGGGGGAGAAGGAGACTGATGATCTGCTGTGGGGCCCCCTAATGGGAGCAGCTGAAAAAAGATGTTTTTTTTCAAAAGGTGAAGTAGACATTAACATCTCAAAGGTGGCAATATTCTACTAAAGATTCATTATTTGCTGAAAAGGTCATGGACAACAGAGGATGGGATAAAAAGTGTGAAGTCTTGCCCTTTGTTGTTGATTCATCCCAGTCTCACATTGTTCTTTTGTGACGGGGGTTTTTTTTTTCTCACTATTGCTAACCCTACTCCTACCCCAACCCTAACCAGCATCCAATCCAACTGTCCCACATCCAAAAGACACAGTGCATACACAACATACACAAATACATGCCGCAAATGGTTTTTTCCCCAAAGGTGGAACACGTAATTTTGATGAACACGGCATTGCGCGCACACGCACACAGTGTTGCACGGCGTCTCCGCTCCACACTGATGCATAACTGAGTAATTTTAACATTTTTTTGTTTTTCTTTGTGGATCATGGGATAATTTCATGGCGTGCACACAGAATAACCTGATGCCTGACTGCGCCACAGACATCCAACAAAAGGATTACACCTGTCGTGGTCCACGCCAGTCTCCTATAGGCCTGGACAACCACACCAGGGGCTGAAACTCAGCAACCTGATGGACAATCTCCGCCGCTAAAACCATAATTGGACGGGAGCAACTGAAGTGCAAAGTGCCGAAGTCACAGAGGAACTTTTTTCAGCCACGACAAGGAATTAAAGTATTTTCAAATGTTGATTTCCAAACTCAGGAGGTTTTATGTGGATAATTTTTTCTGCAGGATGTGATGAATTCCACTGAAACAAACAGGTAAGACTTTGTATTTACTCCGTGTGAATTTACTCCAAATGATGGACTGCAGCTTTCAGCCAATCAGTGGACAGCGTTGATGGACATATTTTGATTTATGAGTAAATTACATGAAAGCCTGAGCTAACTACCTAGCTATAGCCCTTTATGAACCTCCGGTAGAAATTTGCAAAACCGAGGAACTGTTGCAATTTCCTACAGCTTGTCGGTTGGGGCAAATCTCTCACCGCCACTACCTTGGCCGGATCGGGTGCGACAGAGTTGGAGGAGATGATGAACCCCAGGAAGGACAAAGAAGTACGGTGGAACTCGCACTTCTCGCCCTTCACAAACAGCCGGTTCTCCAACAACCGCTGCAGACCTGACGTACATGCTGCACATGAGTCTCAGGATCCGGGGAGAAGATGAGGATATTGTCCAGGTATACGAAGACGAAACCGGTTGCAGCAAGACGTCATTAACCAACGCTTGGAACGTCACGGACGCATTGGTGAGGCCGAACGGCATGACCAGGTACTCGAAGTGACCTAACGGGGTGTTAAATGCCGTCTTCCACTCGTCTCCCTTCCGGATCCGAACCAGGTGATACGCATTCCTAAGATCTAGTTTGGTGAAGATTTGGGCTCCATGCAAGGTCGTGAACACAGAATCTAGCAGAGGCAGCGGGTATCGATTGCGAACCGTGACTTTGTTCAGCCCTCTGTAGTCAATGCATGGACGGAGTCCGCTGTCCTTTTTTGCCCACGAAAAGAAACCTGCACCCATCGGGGAGGTGGAGGTTCCGGATCAACCCGGCAGCTAAGGAGTCCCGGATGTAGGTCTCCATTGATTCGCGCTCAGGATGAGAGATTGTACAACCTGCTGGACGGGTACTCAGCGCCCGGGATCAAATCAATGGAACAATCATACAGACGGTGCGGGGGAAGAGTGAGTGCAAGATCTTTGCTGAAGACGTCAGCAAGATCATGGTACTCCTCCAGCACCGCCGACAGATTGGGGGGTACTTTAACCTCCTCATTAGCTGTCACACCGGGTGGAACGAGGATCCTAAACATTCCCGGTGGCAGGTGTCGCTCCACTGCGTCACTACCCCAGACGGCCAATCAATCCGGGGAATTGTGTTTAATCATCCATGGAAATCCCAAAATCACTCGGGAGGTACAAGGTGTTACATAGAACACAATCTCCTCCCTGTGATTCCCAGACACCACCAAAGTCAAGGGTGGTGTCTGGTGTGTGATTAATGGGAGAAGGGTGCCATCTAGTGCCTGTAACTTCAATGGTGAAGGTAGAGCCACTAGAGGGAGCCCTACCTCCCTGGCCCATCTGCTGTCCAGCAGATTCCCTTCAGACCCCGTGTCCACCAGTGCTGGAGCGTGAAGGGTAAGATCCCCACAAAGGATCGTCACTGGGATGCGTGCGGATCTACGGGCTTTCCCCGCGTGGATGTTATGGCCCACCCTTAACCCAGTCTCTAAGGGCGGGCGTTGAAGTTTAACCGTTTGGGGCAGTTTCTTTGTATGTGCTCATCAGAGGCACAGAAAAAACACTCCCCGCGAGCCAGCCTCCGTTGTCTGTCATGTGATTTTACTTTAGCCCTGCTCGTGTCCATAGCTTCGTCAGCAGGGGGAGCTGTTGCCCCACGGAGCTCTCCGACTGTGGAGCGTGGGGACGGCGGCACCCTTTCGGACCCGGAAGGAAGAGGGACGGCTCGCGCCCGGCCACGCCCTTCACCCCGCTCCCGACGGTGTTCTTCTAACCAGTTGTCTAACCGTATGACCAGGTCGACAAGCCCGTCAAAAATCCCGCGGCTCATCCTTAGCCAGCAGGTGCTCCTTCAGGACCGGAGACAGTCCGTTTATGAAGGCGGCACGGAGTGCAACGTTATTCCACCCGGACCTCGCAGCCGCGATGCGGAAGTTGACTGCATACTCGGCTGCACTCCGACGTCCCTGTCTCATTGACAGCAGCACGGTCGAAGCGGTCTCGCCTCTATTGGGATGATCAAACACCTGTTTAAACTCCCTCACAAACCCGGTATATGTCGTTAGGAGCCGTGAATTTTGCTCCCAGAGCGCCGTAGCCCAGGCGCGTGCCTCTCCATGAAGCAAATTAATAACATAAGCCACCTGCTGGCATTTGACGCGTACATAACGGGACGCTGTGCAAAGACGAACGAACACTGCATTAAGAAGTCTGCGCACGTCTCGACACAACCTCCGTACAGTTCCGGAGGGCTTTTTGTATGCTTCAGGGGATGGGGGGAGGGGGGGGGTTTGTTGAATCACCACTGAAAGTCTGTATTCAGTGCTCGGTCAGCAGGAGGAGGTGCTGCAGCAGCGCCCTGAGTACGCGCTTCCACCTGGGCGGTGAGAGCCTCCATCCTCCGGTTAAGTATAAGGTTCTGCTCGGTTATCAAGTTCAACGAGCAGTGAAGGTGGTTAAGATGTGCTGCAGTTCACCTAACACACCTCCTGCCGACGCTGTGCCACCCTGTGTTTCCATTGGCGGTTCAATCTATGGTTGACGCCCCTCGGGATCCATGACGCTGGCCGAGAAATCCTGTTGTGAAAGTGTAGGTACACGGACCCACAACAGGGGGGCGCAAATGAACGAACAATGGAATAAGCCAAAATATAACAATTTAATGTTGTGAATGTGCACAACAGAGCTACAGACAACACAATTGAGATCAACAGTCAATAATTCACGGTGACGTGTGGGCAGGCTCGAGGATAGAAGACGCCCCGTCCAGAAAAGAGCCGGATCCCACACGCTTTCCACTGCCACCGAATCTGAAAGCACCCCGGAGCCACCCAAGCGCTGGGTCCCCAGGTGGCCACTGCCTCCGGCTGTCAGATCGGGTTTACTGCTGGCAGGAAGAACAGACAGGTGATGGTGGGTGCTAGTGAACACCCAGCAAACAGCCAGAAAGGGTGGGAAACACCTTCACTCTTAAGCACAGTCACACAGGAACAAAAGTGCAGAGCCTGAAAGACTACTTATCCGAGGAGGGAAGAACGTCATCTCCTCCCAGCTTCCAGCTGCTGACCAGTCAAACAGGTACACCTGCAGATGTCAGAATGTTGTACGGCACAAAACAACGGCTGAGTGTTTACCTGATTGATAGACGATTTCTCGGCAGTGAGGTGAAGATGCTGCCCAGCTTTTATGGAGATGTGGTTGTGGTGATGATGAGTGACAGCTGGTGCTGGTGATGACTGCCGGCTGCCACTCCCGGTTGCTCCGGCGCCCTCTCGTGCTTGAAGCCCGCACTTCAGGCAGGGCGCCCTCTGGTGGTGGGCCAGCAGTACCTTCTCTTCAGCGGCCCACACAACATCAAGTTGATTTTACTGTTCATTCATATGTTGGAGCGCAGAGTACATTTTTTTATTTCCCCTTCTCTTTCTGTGACAACCAATCACAGCTCTGACAGGACCATGTCAATCCTAGCAACACGATCAACCCCGCCTCCTCACTAAGATAGTAGTTTCTGTCAATTCCTTGCCCAGAGTGCTCTCAGACACCTCTTGGGTCTCTCTGAGGCTGGGAGTCCTTGCCAGGATATTTTAGGCTAAGTTGGGACTCTTTGAGAGGACTCTGAGATGCACCGAGGATACGGACCCTGGGCTCTGAGAATCTTTTAGCTCTTGGGGAAGTGAGGCATAGTGCCTGCCATATACATGCTGGCTATTTGTTGGCCTCGGTCACATTAGCAACATGGATAATAACTTACTTATTATTCAGCAATAATAAGCCTTTCAGTATTTTCAGTCAATTAGGAAAGACAAAGGTCATCAAGGGTTAAACTAATATTTTTAATTATATAATTATTTTTGGGGGGGTTGGAGTTCATATAAGTGGAAACTTACCATAGCAACAGATTTACAAGATAACTGATTTTTTTTTTTCTTGATGTTATAAAGTTCAATAAAATGCAATAAAAAATACTGCCTTGTTAGAAGTTGCAAACTTTAGAATAAATGTTGGATCCTTGCTGGTAACATCGGCCTTTTCCTGATTCAGGTTTGCCTGCGCTGGACAGTTCCATCATGTGATCTAATGTGTGGTGTGTGTGCGTGTGTGTGTGTGTGTGGGGGGGGGGGGGGGTCGTCATCAAGTGGCTAACTGTGGCATTATGATGCTGGTGACCTTCAGGCCCTGAATGATTGCGGTCTGCTCAATAATAGATTGCACTGCTCTTATGAGGAAAGTTCCATGTGTGTGTGTGTGTGGTGGGGGGGGGGGGGGGGGGGGGGGGGGAATTGCACGAGTGAAAAAAGTGACAGGCACAAGCACTTCATAAGCACATTTATAAATACGTGGGTGTGAGTCACCCTAAATGTACATTTTGCAGCATCTGCAGTGTGAACGAGGAGGTGCAGATGCAGTTCAGAGACGTGGGAGGAGGTTGCTGAATATTTAAGATTGACAAGAAAGAGGTGGAAGTGAGGGGAGAACCTGAAAATATATGAGGAGGACAATTTTGAAAGACTGACTGAGATGGAACCATGAATGTATGATATTATGAGTAGTTGATTTTCAGTATTTTTACAACCCCACTTTTCACATTATCTCCTTTAAGTTCCTGTTGTTGTCACGACTTACGAGATTGTTGTTATATTCAGTGAAATGGCACAACCCCTGCTATGATGACTGTACTCTCATCTTCAGGAAACAGAGGTGTTTGTCCTCCACAAATGCACCTGCTGTTGGTTTCTCTAAAAATGCTGTCTTTCTTGGAGTATACGTCATACTGGAGTATTAGTATTAGTCACATCTGTCAAAAATTGCTTCATGAAGAGAGAGGAAAAATATGTCACACTGGTCAGTAAGTCATATTTGAAGTTTTGAGACATTGTACTATTGCTTTATGCAGTAAAAAGCCAGATTAATTTAATTGACACATTATTTACTAATACACTTTAGTGAACAGAAGCTAATGGGCTATTTAATATTATTGTACGAGGCACAAGAATAGATGAAAACATCGTTCAGAGCTAACAAGTGCACGTTTGCCTCACTAAATCCAATTAGACATTTTAAAACTCATACATTTTAAAAACATTAATTAGCCTTACCTTAGCTCCGCTGTCTTCGTTGTTGCTGTTCTGGATGTTCCACAAAGTGCACACAAGTGGCGTCCTGAGTAGTATGATGGGTATATTCTCTATTTTTATTGAAGAATGTGGTCTTTCAGTTTGAGAGCATGAGTTATTTAATTCACTTGCTCTCTTAGACCAAGCATGTGCTTCTCATTTAGATCTTCTTCTTTTATGGATTTTGACATCCAGCTTAATGGTGGCATTACCACTACCTCTTGCTGAAATGCAGTGGTGTAGTCTACATTTTTGAAGTGGGTATAGACTGTGTTTTTTTGCCCGTCATAAACCCTGTGCATTGCGCCCTCGGTTATTAACATTTTTAACCACCATAACAACAAATAGATCTATACTTTCCATCTGATCATTTATATTCTATATTTGCCACTATAAATGTGAGAAATGTGTCAGAATGTAAGTAAGTAATTTTGCACCAATTGCAAAATACAGTATACAACAGTAAATCTAAAGGAGTGATTAAAAATACAAAGATCAAATACATTTATTTTTTGGCATCTGAAAACCTAATTAACAAAGAAATTTAATCAGGTCATAAACCAGGAATAAACAATGTTTAAATCCAGCCAAAAGTATCATATGCAAGCTACTGTGTATGTTTAACCGTAAATAAGGCAACTTTAAGTCACAGTTACCCCCCCACCCTCCAAAAAAAAAGTGACTGTGACTCCTTGTTGTTAAGAAAGAAAAGTTCTCTTAACATTAATAAGGAGCAGATTATTGCCTCCCAACTAAGTATATTGCAAGAGTTCACTTTTCCTCCCTCTATTTAGTATCGGATATGAGCCTGTACTGTCAAATTCAGCAGCTGCAAGATTCACCCTTCATATAATCTGCATGCCCCACGTTGTTTGTGGACAGTTTAGACGCATAAACAAAACAAAACAGAACACACCGGTCTACATGAGCATGCACTGGCTGCAGAGCTTCACGCCTCCTACCACAATCTCTGTTGAAGCTGACGTCCATCATCAGGTTCAGACGGGGGACTAGAACCTGTAGGCTTTGTGGTCCATAAGGAAACCTACCCAGTATAAACAAGCTAGTATTAGTATACGTTAGGTTCCATTAAAACAGCAGCTAGGCTGAAGGACAGAGGTTAGCTCCCAGAAAATTCATATACAACAGTTGAAATATGGTAGATGCTTTACTTTGCAGAAACCTTTTCAACCCATGACAAAACACTGTAGGCCAAATCAGTGGCACAAAAGTATAGTATGAAGACAACCATGCAAACTAATACCGGAGAGTATGTCACTTACCAATTCCAGTCAATTCCTACCGCTATCCAACAGCCAATGGGACTCAAGCTCAAGAGACATCTGTAGATTATGGGCAAAACTCTATTATTTTTTAAAAAGCTGTTTCATTTTATATTTTAACAATAAATGAACGGATCATTAAAATGTCCTCGAATCAAAGTCAAAAGACATTTGCACAAGTAGAAGCTCTCCACTTATTGTGCTCAAATTCATATTTTAGAAATGACTGTCCTGATAACAACATTAAAGGCAATACATATTTTGGCAAAATTACAAGTTGAAATGACCATTAAAAAATTCAAGAGGTTTATGTCACAGAAATCCTACTTTACAATCACTGCAGTCATTGTTAAATTATTTCCTGTGCATTTATAATAAACATTTGTATTTATTTACAGTGTCTGTTTTTCTGGTTGAAATGAGATATAATAATCCTACCAGGCTTAAAAAAAATGTACAAATTTCCATGTTATTTTGTCTAAAATAAATGTTCGAGGTTCCTTATGTTAAACAAGAAATTATCTAATCTGAAATAACAGGTGGTTTTAATTTTACAGATGAAACGTTTCTAAGAACCATTTATTGATTTATTTAGCTATTTTAATTACAAGTGTTCTAAACTTTTTTTTTAACAGTAATCAGAAATTCTGAGGTAACAACAACAAAAAAATTTCCAAGGATTTTCTTCAGGAAACTGCTCCATAAATGAGCAGTCCTGTGACACGTTTGTTTTGTACAGATCAATAGTTTCTGTACCAATCCGTTTTGTACAGATCAGTGGTTTGTTTCTACACTGATCCATTTTGTAGAGATCAGTGGTTTCTGCCACTAGTCTTCCGTGTTTTGGCCCGACGCGTCATTCCTATTGTACAACGCAAAGGTACATCACGGCTCAGAGCATCGAAAGTTGGATTGGATTGAACTTTGACGCTTCAGCCTGCCGACAAGCGGCAATGCGCGCTCCCGTCAGCAGGCTTTTGACGCGACGATGTTCCCTGGACAAAATGCAGAAGTCCCAGAAAACAAAGAGGACCAGATAGACAGGAGACGGAGACAAGAAGAAGAGGAGTGTCTCTCCCTTATTTAGCAGGAGTAGGGGAAAAAAACTACAGAGGCTTTTTCAGACAGCACAAATCCCAGTTTACTTTAAACCGGTTAACACCTTGAGACAGAAATTAGTTCACCCTAAAGACAGGATCCCTAGTTACAAAGACAGCAATGTAGTGTATTCTATCAGATGTCAGAAAAAACTGTAATGAACACTACATAGGTGAGACTAAGCAACCTTTACACAAAAGGCTATACCAGCACCACAGAGATGGGCGCAAATGGACCTCAGTCTGAAGTCATCTCCACCTTAAAGACACTAACCACAGGTTTGAGGACAAGGAAGTTAAAATCTTAGCCAGAGAGAAGAAATGGTTTGGAGAGGTGGTCAAAGAGGCATTCTATGTGAAATGGTTGAAACCCAGCCTTAACCGGGGAGGGTGTCTGAGCCATTGTCTGTTTACAATGGGGTACTCAGGTCAAAGCAGTTTCAGTCTTTTGTTCATGGTAATGAGTCATTCACGTCATCACGAGAGTCGTCAAGGGAGCCATCAGGAGAGGCTTTCCGTCCCATCATTAGGAGGGACAGCTCCCTGTCATTAGGAGGGTGCTAACTAGAGCACAATAGGTGCTAATTAGAGCTATTGTTTAGTCACCAGCCTATAGCAGTCGGCCTCTCGGTAGGAGGGGACTGGTTAGGTTTAAAACTCCAGCTTTTGTGGCTTCTGTTTTATTCTTCTCTACAAGAGTCAAGACAGAAGTCAGACTACAAGAGCAAGAATTTTAGCTGAGGAAGCTGCAGTTGCAGAAGAGACCTTCATCTGGTCCAGAGAATCCAGCAGAACATCACCTGCTTCTAAATAAAAGGCTCTTTCAACAGCAACTATTTTATTATTTTTTAAAAAGCTGTTTCATTTTATATTTTATCAATAAATGAACGGATCATTAAAAATGTCCACAAAATCAAAGTCAAAAGACATTTGCACAGATAGAAGCTCTCCACTTATTGTGCGCAAATTCATATTTTAGAAATGACTGTCCTGATAACAACATTAAAGGCAATTACATATTTTGATGAAATTACTAGTTTAAATGACTATAAAAAATTCATCATGAGGTTTATGTCACAGAAATCCTACTTTACAATCACACTGCAGTCATTGTTAATTATTTCCTGTTGCATTTATAATACACATTTGCATTTATTAGTGTCTTTTTCTGGTTGAAACAAGATATAAATAATCTACCAGACTTTTAAAAATGTGCAAGTTCCATGTTATTTTATTTGTCTAAAAATAAATGTCCAAGGTTCCTTATGTTAAACAAGAAATGATCTAATCTGAAATAACAGGTAGTTTTAATTTACAGATGAAATGTTTCTAAAGAACCATTTATTGATTATTTAGCTATTTTAATTACAAGTGTTCTAAACTTTTTTTAACAGTAATCAGAAATTTTGACGTAACAAACAACAACAACAAAAAACAATTCCAATGATTTTTCTTCAGAAAACTGCTCTATAAATGAGCAGTCCTGTCACACGTTAATGTTTTGTACAGATCAATAGTTTCTACACCGATCCATTTTGTAGAGATCAGTGGTTTCTGCCACTCGTCCTCCGTGTTTTGGCCCGATGCGTCATTCCTATTGGACAACGCGAAGGTACATCACAGCTCAGATTGTCAAAAGTTGGATTGGATTGAACTTTGACTCCGTCAACCTGCCGACAAGCGGCAATGCGCACTCCTGTCAGAAGCGTCATTTTAGCTCGGCTTTTGACGCGACGCTTCTGACGCGTCTAAAAAGCAACGCGTTCTCATTGAAAATAATGCTTTTTAGACCGGTTTTTGACGCTTCTTGACGCGTCTGACGCGTCAGTGTGAAAGGCCTTGAAAGGCCCATTAGCTTAGTGAACAAATAAAAAACTAGCTGTCATAGGCTAGCCCACTTACCAGCAATGCAGACAGCGCCAGGTTTATCTCCTCCACTCAGGGTGCAAACTTCATCAATCGGCCCTGAAACAGCAGGTGGACGTTTTCGAAAAAAAAATCTAAAACCAAGGCCTGTTTTCTTTTCATTTTTTCTGGTAATAATCACCATCGATACTTTCTCCAGCATTCTTCTTGCTCGTGTGCAGCTTTCGCGCTGATTAGCTGGTAGCCCAGCCCCCATCTATCTATGAGCTAATTAAAACTCTTATCTAGCAGAGCGGCGGGGGGGGGGGGGGGGATGGGACACATACGGTGCATTCTGTTGTGTGGGCCGCTGAAGAGGAGGTACTGCTGGCCCACCACCACAAGATGGCACCCTGCTTGAAGTGCGGGCTTCAAGCATGATAGAGGGCGTCGGAGCGACCAGGAGTGACAGCTGGTCACTCATCATCCGTACCAGCTGTCACTCATCCACTACTCATCACCACCACCATAAAGGCCGGACTGCAACTCCACCTCCCCGCCGAGAAATCAGCTACCATTCAGGTAACTTCTCTGCTGACTTACATTGAGTAATAATCTGAACTTCTTTGCAGCCGTTTTCCTGTGGTGTTGCCTTATCTGTGGGATTGACGTTTGGTGTGATCAGCGACGGCTTCGCTTCACACCCCAACCAGATAAGTGGTTAGACAGGAGCTGCACGAGTGTGGTGATTGGAGGTGGAGGTGCTCCCTCCTTATTGTATACAGACTGTGGGATACTGATGTGTGCGAACTCCCACTCATCAGGACTGTCTCTGTTCTCTGCCAGCAGTACCGGGTCTGACTGCTGAAGACAGCGGCCACCTGGGGCGCAGGGTTGGCGGCTCGGTGTTCTTCAGCTCCGTTGGTGGTGGAAGCTGTGTGGGATCCGGCTCTTTCTCTCGCCAGGCGTCTTCTATCGTCGAGCCTGCCCACCCGTCACCTGGTGTATGATTGACAGTCACCATATTGTTATTGTCCTGTACGTCGTTGTGCGATTCACAACATTACATTGTTACTTTTGGCTATCCATTGTCCGTTCATAACGCCCCCTGTTGTGGGTCCGTGTCACGACCACTTTCACAACACCTTCTGCAGTGATGGATGCCTGATGGCTGTCCTTTTAAAGGAGAAAATAACATTAGAGTCAATAAATGCTCATTTTATTTACACCATCACGTTCCCCAGGGCAATTTGAAGTGGGTAGATGGAAATTCCGGTCTTTTTAGATGAGTAGATGGGTCTACCTGCGTTCCACGTAGACTACACCACTGGCTGAATGTGAGTCACAGTACTTCTATCAGATCAATTACATCAGCAGCTGGTCAGCTTGTATAGATGGTGCCATCTTGTGACCACAGATGATAATACAGTACTTTTTCGTATACAAGCCCCTTCAAAATATAAGTTGCATTATCAGCACAAGTGATTTTACTGATTTGATGCTGGACTTTAAGCTGTCCTAGCTTGTCCCACAGTTGATCAAGATGGGTCAGGTTTGGGAGCAGCACCGCATCCACCACACTACTCAACTGCTTTGGGTCTTAGATGGCAACCAACCAGAAATGTGGGTGTCCCCTGACTTTTGCCAGTAGTTGGGGTCGCCAGTTCTGAGGCACCTACATTTTGGGTCATCCCGAGAGACATGCACCACATGGCCAAAACATCCCTACTGTTATTCCCTCACAATTCAAGTGATACTCCTTATCTGATTCTCCCCAAGTGACCATTTATTTGGACAAATTTTTTTCCCAGTGTGGACCCAAAGACCATCTGAATAGACCTACACCAAAGAATCCAATAGTCTCCTTAAATCAGTGGTTAGTGTCCAATTCTCACCAACCATATAGCAAGCACCAGGACCATAAGGACTCATTTGTCCTACAAAGCCAAAAACACCTCTGTCTAGTGAATAGGCTGGTCCCAGGGGTTTGGCAATCCCAAAGGCTGAGAATGCAGAGCTGTGAATGTTGCCCCAAATTCTTTGGAAGGTCATTTAGCAGACTGCACTATGGATTTTTTTTTTTTGACATGGCATAAATAAATTGCTTCTGTGTAGGCTCTCAGTTGTCCACATGGTTTCCATAGTAGAGAAGCTTGAATCTTCGACTGGACTGGGGTTGCTTGACGTGAGGATGTTTCGCTTCAAATCGCAGAAGCTTCCTCAGCTAAAATTCTTGCTCTGGTAGTCTGACTTCTGTCTTGACTCTTGTAGAGAAGAATAAAACCGAAGCCACAAAAGCTGGAGTTTTAAACCTGAAACTAAACTGCTTTGACCTGAGTACCCATTGTAAATAGGGAGTCCCCTGTGTTGTGTGGGCCGCCAGAAGAGGGAGGTACTTGCTGGCCCACCACCAGAGGGCGCCCTGCCTGAAGTGCGGGCTTCAGGCACGAGAGGGCGCTGCCGCCAACGGACACAGCCGGGAGTTGACAGCTGTCACTCATCAACTCATGACAGCTGTCACCCATCTCCACTTCATCAATCCACTCCATAAAAGCCGGACGTCATCTCCACCTCGCTGCGGAGATATCATCTACCTGTGAAGGTAATTTCTCTGCTGACTTAAAATAAATAATAGTCTGAACTCTTTTGAAGCCGTTTTCCTGTGGTGTGCCTTATCTGCTGGATTGGCGTTTGGTGTGAACAGCGACGGCTTCGCTTCACACCCAAACCAGATAAGTGGTTTAACAGGAGCTGCACGGTATGTGTGATTAGAGGTGGAGGTGACTTTCCACCCTTCTGACTGTTTTTGTTACTGGGTGTGCACACACCCACAATCTCACTGTTTGTGCTCCTCGCCAGCAGTACCAGATCCGACAGTCGGGGACGGTGATCTACCTGGGAATTTGGGACTTGGCGGCTCCAGTATTCACCAGGTTCTGTGGCGGTTGAAATCGTGTGGTTCCGGCTCTTCTCAGGACAGACGTCTTCTATCCTCGAGCCTGCCCCACACGTCAGCTTTGTGTATTGACTGCTATCAGATTCTGTGATTGTCTGTATAATCGTTGTGCACATTCAACACCATTAAATTGTTACCTTTTGGGCTCATCTATTGACCGTTCATTTGCGCACCCTGTTGTGGGTCCATGTCACTACACTTTCCCCAACAGGATATCTCGGCCAATGTCATGGATCCAGAGGGGCGTCAACCATCTGTTGGACAGCCAATGGAAGAGCAGGGTGCACAGGCGTCGGTTGGAGGCGTGATTGGTGAGTTGCAGCACATCCTCACCGCCTTTACTGCTCGGATGGACCTGATGACCGAGCAAAACATCATCCTAATCGCAGGATGGAGGCTCTCACCGTGCAGGTGGAAGCGCGCGCTCAGGGCGCTGCTGCAGCTCCTACTCCTGCCGACCCCGGTGCCGGAATACAGACATTCCTCTGGTCATTCAACGACCCCCCCCCCCCACCATCCCCTGAAGCATACATAAGCCCCCCAGAGCCGTACGGAGGTTGTGTGGAGAACGTGCGCGGACTTTCTTATGCAGTGTTCACTCGTCTTTGCACAGCGTCCCGTGATGTCGCGTCTGACGCCAGCAAGGTGGCTTACGTGATTAATTTGCTTCGGGGTGAGGCACGCACTTGGGCTACAGCGCTTTGGGAACAAAGTTCACGGCTCCTTGCCTCTTATACTGGTTTGTGAGGGAGTTCAGAAACTGTTTTTGATCACCCTAACAGAGGTGAAACCGCGTCTACTGTGCGTGCTGGTCAATGAGACAGGGGCGCCGGAGCGCAGCCGAATATGCAGTTGACATCCGCATCACCGGCTGCGAGATCCGGCTGGAATATGACTGCGCTCCGCGCCGCCTTCATAAACGGAACTGTCATCGGTCTGAAGGAGCACCTGGTGGCTAAGGAGGAACCGCGGGATTTGGCTGAGCTTATGATTTGGTTATACGATTGGACAATCGGTTAGAAGAACGCCGACGGGAAGCGAGGCGAAGGGCGTGGTCAGGCACAAGCCGTCCCTCTTCCTCCCGGGTCCGAAGGGGAGCCGTCTTCCCCACGCTCCCCAGCCACAGCGCTCCGTGTGGCTACAGCTCCCCCTGCTGACGATGCTAGGGACATGAGCAGGGCCACATTCAGACCGAGGAGGCTGGTCCGCGGGGAGTGCTTTGTCTGCGGCTCGAGTGAGCATCAGCAGAGAGGACTGCCTCAAACGGTCAAAACACAAACGCCCGCCCTTAGAGACTGGGCTGAGGGGGGGTCAAAAACATTCACGTGGGTCATACACATCTTTCAACACCGACTCCCAGTTACAATCCTGAGCGGGTATTTAAACCCTTCAAGCCCCAGCCACTGTGTGACACGGGGTCAGAAGGGAATCTGCTGGATAGCAGATGGGCAAGGGAGGTAGGGCTCCCTCTGGTGGCGCTTTCTTCGCCAGTGAAGGTGCGAGCACTAGATGGCACTCTTCTCCCTTTTATCACACACAAGACACTACCTGTAACCCTGGTAGTGTCTGGGAATCACCGGGAGGAGATTGAGTTTTTTGTTACTCCTTCTACCTCCCGCGTGATTTGGGCTTCCCATGATGATTAAACACATCCACGGATTGATTGGCCATCTGGGGTTGTGGCTCAGTGGAGCGAAACCTGCCACAGGAATTGTTTGGATCCTCGTGTTCCTCCCGGTGTAAATGCTAATGAGGAGGTTAAAGTCCCTCCCAATCTACGGGGGTGCTGGTTGAGTATCCATGATCTTGCTGACGTCTCAGCAAGGATCTGGCGCTACCTCTTCCCCCGCACCGTCCGTACGATTGTGCCATTGATTTGGTCCTGGGCGTTGAGTTCCCGTCCAGCAGGCTGTACAATCTCTTACGTCCTGAGCGCGAATCAATGGAGACCTACATCCGGGACTCATTAGCTGCCGGGCTGATCCGGAATTCCACCTCCCCGATGGGTGCAGGTTTCTTTTTTGTGGGTAAGAAAGATGGCGGACTCCGTCCATGCATTGATTACAGGGGGCTGAATGACATAACGGTTCGTAATCGATACCCTTTACCCCTGTTGGATTCAGTGTTCATGCCCCTGCATGGAGCCCAAATTTTCACCAAACTGGACCTTAGGAATGCGTACCACCTGGTTCGGATGCGGAAGGGAGACGAATGGAAGACGGCATTTAACACCCCATTAGGTCATTTTGAGTACCTGGTCATGCCGTTCGGCCTCACTAACGCCCGCGCAACGTTCCAAGCATTGGTAAATGACGTCTTGCGGGACTTCCTGCACCGATTCATTTTCGTATATCTGGATGACATACTCATCTTTTCCCCGGACCCTGAGACTCATGTCCAGCATGTATGTCAGGTCCTGCAGCGGTTGTTGGAGAACCGGCTGTTTGTGAAGGGCGAGAAGTGTGAGTTTCCACCGCACCTCTTTGTCCTTCCTGGGGTTCATCATCTCCTCCAACTCCGTCGCCCCTGATCCGGCCAAGGTTGCGGCGGTGAGAGATTGGCCCCAACCAACAAGCCGTAGGAAGCTGCAACAGTTCCTCGGCTTTGCAAATTTCTACAGGAGGTTCATTAAGGGCTACAGTCAGGTAGTTAGCCCCCTGACAGCCCTGACCTCTCCAAAAGTCCCCTTCACCTGTTCGGATCGGTGCGAATGCCTGCGTTCAAGGAGTTGAAACGCCAGTTCTCGTCTGCACCACTTCTGGTGCAGCCCGACCCTAGCCGCCAGTTTGTGGTTGAATGTGGACGCCTCTGACTCAGGGATAGGAGCCGTGCTATCCCAGAGCGGAGAGACCAATAAGGTTCTTCACCCGTGTGCCTACTTTTCTCGCAGGTGACCCCAGCTGAATGGAACTATGACGTCGGCAATCGAGAACTCCTTGCGGTGAAAGAGGCTCTTGACGAGTGGAGACACCTGTTGGAGGGAGTGTCTGTGCCATTCACGGTTTTCACTGACCATCGGAACCTGGAGTATATCAGGACTGCCAAGCGGCTGAACCCCAGGCAAGCCCGCTGGTCACTGTTCTTCGGGCGTTTTGACTTCCGGATCACCTATTGCCCCGGGACCAAGAACCAGAGATCGGATGCCTTGTCCCGGGTACACGAAGATGAAGTCAAGACAGAGCTGTCGGATCCACCGGAGTCCATCATTCCTGAGTCCACTATTGTGGCCACCCTCACCTGGGACGTGGGAGAAGACCATTGGGAGGCCCTGGCATGGAGCCTGGACCCAGGAACCGGTCCAAAGAACCGTTTATACGTCCCAGCAGAGGCCAGAGCTGCAGTCTTGGACTTCTGTCACGGTTCCAAGCTCTCCTGTCATCCGGGGGTGCGAAGGACCGTGGCAGTTTCCAGTAGCGCTTCTGGTGGGCGTCTATGGAGGTCGATGTCCGGGAGTATGTCCAGGCCTGTACCACCTGTGCCAGGGGCAAGGCAGACCACACGAAGACACAAGGACTTCTGCAGCCTCTACCGGTGCCTCGTCGCCCCTGGTCCCACATTGGCCTGGACTTTGTCACGGGTCTCCCACCATCCCAGGGCATGACAACCATCTTCACGATAGTGGACCGATTCTCCAAGGCGGCCCACTTCATGGCCCTCCCGAAGCTCCCAACGGCCCAGGAGACAGCAGACCTCCTGGTCCGCCACGTCGTGCGTCTGCATGGGATACCAGCGGACATCGTCTCGGACCGTGGTCCTCAGTTCTCCTCCCAGGTGTGGAGGAGTTTCTGCAGGGAACTGGGGGCCAGCGTGAGCCTCTCGTCCGGGTATCATCCTCAGACGAACGGACAGGCAGAGCGGGCCAACCAAGAACTGAACAGGCTCTCCGCTGCGTCACGTCCGCACACCCGTCGGCCTGGAGTGACCATCTGACCTGGATCGAGTACTCCCATAACAGCCAGGTGTCCTCTGCCACCGGCCTCTCCCCGTTTGAAGTGTGTCTGGGGTATCAACCCCCACTGTTCCCCGTGGTGGAGGGAGAGGTCGGTGTGCCCTCGGTCCAGGCCCACCTGCAAAGATGCCGACGGGTGTGGCGCACCGTCCGCTCTGCCTTGTTGAAGGCCCGGACGAGGACTAAGGCCCATGCAGACCGCCGGCATTCCCCGGCCCCTGCTTACCAGCCCGGGCAGGAGTTATGGCTATCAACGAAGGACATCCCCTTACAAGTGGACTCCCCTAAGCTGAAGGAACGGTACATTGGACCATTCCAGATCCTCAAAGTCCTCAGTCCGGCCGCAGTGAAGCTGAAGCTACCAGCTTCACTGCGGATCCACCCGGTCTTTCATGTCTCACGTGTCAAGCCATACCACACCTCCACCCTCTGCACTCTTGGACCGGCGCCGCCTCCTGCCCGGATCATCGACGGGGAGCCTTCATGGACTGTGCGCAGGCTCCTGGACATCCGTCGTAAGGGCCGGGGGTTTCAGTATTTGGTGGACTGGGAGGGGTATGGACCAGAGGAACGCTCCTGGGTGAAGAGGAGCTTCATCCTGGACCCGGCCCTCCTGGCCGACTTCTACCACCGTCACCCGAACAGGAGGCGCCCGTTGAGGGGGGGGGGTCCTGTTGTCTGGGCCGCCAGAAGAGGAGGTACTGCTGGCCCACCACCAGAGGGTGCCCTGCCTGAAGTGTGGGCTTCAGGCACGAGAGGGCGCTGCCGCCACGGACACAGCGGGGTTGACAGCTGTCACTCATCAACTCATGACAGCTGTCACCATCTCCACTTCATCAATCCACTCCATAAAAGCCGGACGTCATCTCCACCTCGCTGCCAAGATATCATCTACCTGTGAAGGTAATTTCTCTGCTGACTAAAACTAAATAATAGTCTGAACTCTTTTGCAGCCGTTTTCCTGTGGTGTGCCTTATCTGCTGGATTGGCGTTTGGTGTGAACAGCGATGGCTTCGCTTCACACCCAAACCAGATAAGTGGTTTAACAGGAGCTGCACAAGTGTGTGATTAAAGGTGGAGGTAACTTTCCACCTTCTGACTGTTTTTGTTACTGGGTGTGCACACACCCACATCTCACTGTTTGTGCTCCTCGCCAGCAGTACCAGATCCGACAGTCGGGGACGGTGATCACCTGGGAATTCGGGACTTGGCGGCTCCAGTATTCACCAGGTTCTGTGGCGGTGGAAATCGTGTGGTTTCCGGCTCTTCTCAGGACAGACGTCTTCTATCCTCGAGCCTGCCCACATGTCACGTTTGTGTATTGACTGCTATCAGATTCTGTGATTGTCTGTATAATCGTTGTGCACATTCACACCATTAAATTGTTACCTTTTGGCTCATCTATTGACCGTTCATTTGCGCCCCCTGTTGTGGGTCCGTGTCACTACACTTTCCCCAACACCCTGTTTACAATGGGGTACTCAGGTCAAAGCAGTTTCAGTCTTTTGTTCATGGTAATGAGTCATTCACGTCATCAGGAGAGTTGTCAAGGGAGCCATCAGGAGAGGCTTCCGTCCCATCATTAGGAGGGACAGCTGCCCTGTCATTAGGAGGGTGCTTACTAGAGCACAATAATTGCTAATTAGAGCTATTGTTTAGTCTCCAGCCTATAGCAGTCGGCCTCTCGGTAGGAGGGGACTGGTTAGGTTTAAAACTCCAGCTTTTGTGGCTTCGGTTTTATTCTTCTCTACAAAAGTCAAGACAGAAGTCAGACTACCAGAGCAAGAATTTTAGCTGAGGAAGCTTCTGCGATTTGAAGCGAAACGTCCTCGCGTCAAGCAACCCAATCCAGTCGAAGATTCAAGCTTCTCTACAATAAATTGCTTATTTATTTTGAATGGTATTTTGAACATATATTGTCCTACTCGGACCCAGAGTGGGACCATATGTACACTGTTAGTGTTAAAACGCTGACAGTTTGTGAGACGACCCCCAAACTCTGAATTCAAGCCACAGTTCACAGTGAAGACAGTGAAGCATGGTGGTGCAAGCATCATGATATGGGCATGTTTCTCCTACTATGGTGTTGGGCCTATATATTGCATACCAGGTATCATGGATCAGTTTGGATATATCAAAATACTTGAAGAGGTCATGTTGCCTTATGCTGAAGAGGACATGCCCTTGAAATGAGTGTTTTCAACAAAACATTGACCCCAAGCACACTAGTAAACAAGCAAAATCTTGGTTCCAAGCAAACAAATTAATGCCTCACAGATGTGAAGAAATCATGAAAAACTTTGGCTATACAACTAAATACTAGTTTAGTGATTCACAGGATTGCTAAAAAAGCAGTTTGAACATAAGTTTTGAGTTTGTAGCGTCAACAGCAGATGCTACTATTATTGTGAACACCCCCTTTTCTACTTTTTTTTGCTAATAGCCCAATTTCATAGCCTTAAGAGTGTGCATATCATGAATGCTTGGTCTTGTTGGATTTGTGAGAATCTACTGAATCTACTGGTACCTTGTTTCCCATGTAACAATAAAATAAGAAATATACTCAAAACCTGGATTAATCTTTTAGTTACATAGCACTACTATTATTCTGAACACTACTGTATGTTGAGGAAGAGGAGGAGTGTGCTCAAGAAAAATAACGCTGTTACATATGTGTTAGTCATCTCTGTGATTTACAGTGAAGATGTTCTGGTTTACTGAGTGAGTCATCGTGTCAGTGGAGAGATGAGGGAGACACAAGCTACTGCGGCAAAGGGAAAGACTCCACAGCTGAAAGTCCAGAGTGGGAGAAAGAGAGATGAAATATTTAGTGCAATAAAGCCGAGCTGTAATGGAAGGAAAAAGAGAGAGGATGGAGACACAATTACTAGACAGATTTCGTCTTCAAACAAGGGCCACTTGGACAAACAAAGGATGAGATGACTTGAGATTTCCTTTCATAGTCACAAATTGTGATTTATATATGGACACAATTTTAAGGTGCAGCTGAGGATTTGAGAGTGTTTGTTAAGGTCTCAGATCACATTTCTGTCTTTTGGAGATGTTGGTCTTCAGTAAGCGACCTGTAGAGCACAGTGGGATCTTTTAGTGTGAAGCGGTTAGAATCAGTACCTCCAAACCAGACCCTTCCAGTCGGGAGCAAGTTGATGACCCAAGTGAACTGTGTAGGGGGTGTTTGAAGTTATATGAAGGTAACTTTAGGTAACTTTTCTGTTTCTGTGGCCTCCCTGTCCTGTGCACCAGCAACATTTCCTCTGTATTCGTTTTGTGAATTGTTTTGTAAATTGTGTTGGTTGTGTGTTGGTAGTGTGGCCCAAGCAGAGGGTCACCCCTTTGAGTTTGGTCTGCTTGAGGTTTCTTCCTCAAATCATCAGAGAGAGTTTTTCTTTACCACTGTCGCCTTTGTGCTTGCTCTGGGGGTTGGTAAGGTTAGACCTTACGTGTGTGAAGCACCTTGAGGCAACTTTCTTGTGATTTGGTGCTATATAAATGAAAATAAATTGAAACTGAAAATTTGAGGTGATGGTCTAGTGGTTAAGCATTGGGCTTGAGACCAGAGGATCCTCGGTTCAAACCCTAGCCTGACTGGAAAATGCAAGGTCCTTGATCCCCAAGTTGCTCCCGGTGTGTAATGAGCACCTTGTATGGCAGCACCCTGACATTGGTATGTGAGTGTGTTTGTGTGAATGGGTGACCGTGAGGCATCATTGTAAAGTGCTTTGAGCATCTGATGCAGATTGGAAAGCGTTATATAAATGCAGTCCATTTACCATTTATAACTGGACCTGCTTGATTTTCCAGTAGATGTTTTCCTTCTCATCCGAGTGGCTTCTCCAGTTCTCTTCTGAACTCAAAGTGAAATGCCTGCAAGTCCTCACTGGTCAGTTACAACTGAAGAAGCCTGTCAGAGAAGTGGTGCAACCTCTTCTAGAAAAGGAAGCAAGTCCAGTTGCTTTCATACATTTGGATATACCATGATCTTTTGGTCTTGTTCATGAGTGAAAAATGGAACATGAGATTGACAGGTAGATGGGTGTTGCTCTGGATTTAAATGTTCCTGGTGCATTTTGTGTGGAGAGCATGACAGCACTTTTCTGCAAAGTAAAAAAGCCTATACAAACACAGAGTCTAGGCAACTGAAGATAAGTTGTGATGCAAATTTTAAGCTCATGATGATAAATGCATCAGAGTCATCAAACAAATCTCAAGCAGTTTGAAATAATGGTGCGTAAGGTGAGGATACAGTGATGGGAGTTTTCTGGGAATTCCCAGAAATCTGGGTTTTTACTTCTATGGCAAACATTTCTGGGTTATTTTTTGTTTTCCTGGTGCGCGTTGGATTTAGTCTGTGGTCTGATTTTACGTTGTTCGTATTTGTAAAATCATTTGGAAATGTTTCTGATGAGACGCCACAGTAGATATTAAGTCTCACATTTTCACATCCTGATCCAAGACTGAAAGATAAATATAATGTGCTGCTGCTCATCCGTACAGCAGCAAATGAGAGATGCCATTACAGATTAACTGTTGAACTCCACATTGTGTCGAAACTGCAAAACAAATGGACGGACGTCCTGCTGCAGGGAGATGGTGTAAAGTTCATAAGGAATAAATTCAAATGGGAGTAATTGGAGAAAAAAGGACCAAAACGCCAACCCGGCCCATTTTTAATCATGCTTAAATGGAAAAGTCTCAGGTCTGGGTAACAGGTTAGGCTGGACGCAAATGCAGGACTCAGACAACAGGCTCTGTAGGTAAAAGCAGTTTACTGAAACAGTAAACGGGGTCCGGTACACAGTGAGGCAGTCCAACAAGAGTAACAAGGTCGAGGATCGAGCAGGTCGAGGATACAGGCAGGTAGTCATAACACATGTGATGTTGAGAATACACAAAACAGAGCTGGAGAGAAGGCACTAGGTGCATCAATCTGGTGAGGGAGCAAGGCAAAATGAAGAGCTTATAAACACCCAGGTTACGAGGTGCAAATTGAGAGCAGGTGTGCGTGGAGCGCTCCAGAAAGAGGGTGTGGCCAGAGAGTGGGAAACAACCACCAGGCTGGACTTAAACGGCTTAATGTGACTAACATGGAAAGTGGGATGAATGCGCATGGAGCTGGGTAACCGGAGCCCAATAGAAACAGGATTGATGACTTTAGACACGGGGAAGGGATCACTGAACCGGGGAGCCAATTTGTGAGGAACCCCATGAAGAGGTAAATGACGAGTAGACAACCAAACCTTTTGACCAACCGTATAGGCTGGAGCCGCCTTATAAAAACCTGACGATTGACTGAGGGCTCGCCGAGCCCACTCCCAAGTTCGTTGGCATTGAATGACCAAACTGATGGCTGACGGACCCGGGGATCACAGAACTGTGGGGGAAACAAGGGAGGATGATGACCAAAAACAACATGAAATGGAGAAAACCCCAGAAGATGGAGATGGTAAACTGTTGTGTGCTAATTCTATCCAAGACAACTGTGAGGACCAGGTGGACAGGTGCCATGAATATGATATTCTAAGACCTTTTTCTAACTCCTGATTAAACGTTCAGTCTGCAGTTAGCCTGGGGATGGTACCCGGACATGAGACTGGAGGTGGCCCCAAGGAGACGGGAGAATTCCCTCCAAAATCCCGAAACGAACTGTGGACTCCGGTCGGAGACAATGTCCTGAGGAAAACCATGGAGACAGAAAACATGTATGAGCATAATTTCAGCCAGCTCTGTGGTAGAAGGCAATTTAGGCAGAGGCACAAAGTGGCACATCTTGGATAATCTATTGACAACAGACAGGATTACTGTGTGTCTTTTGGAAGAAGGAAGTCCAGTGATGAAATCCAAGGAAATATGAGTGCAAGGCTGTCTAGGGATTAACAAAGGCAATAATGAACCAGCAGGAGGACGAGTTGAGGATTTGTGCATGGCATAAACCTGACAGGGATTTTCAAATTCCGTAACATCTTTGATCATATGTGGCCACCAAAATCGTTGTTGTTTTTTTTTTTTTTTTTTGCCACATGTAGCGCACAAGGGGGAGCATGATTCATAGATCTTATTAAGTTTGATTTTGGAAAAGTGCAACCTGTGAATTACTTTGAATTGAATCAATTTGTACTTGGAACTAATAGAGCATTTATTTATGCCTGACAGGCTCCTCTCCCAAAGTTCCTCACTCACTGGGAATCCTGACTCTCTGGCCCAGGCCTAAGATGGCCTGTATTTGTGGGCGTGGTAAAAACATTCATGAAATGGGAGATTAAGCGCTTAGTGTCTGTACGTAGCAAAAGTAGAACATAGAGAGTGTGACCCTTTGGTTTAACCATAAATTCTGGATGGGACTCCTGAACAAAGTTCCTGACCTGAAGGTAATGGTAAAAATGTGTCTGAGGAAGGTTGAATTTCATCTGGAGCGGTGTTCCGGGCACGTCCCATCGGGAGGAGGCCCTGGGGAAGACCCAGGACACGCTGGAGGGACTACGTCTCTCGGCTGGCTTGGGAACGCCTTGGGGTTCCTCCGAAGGAGCTGGGGGAGGTGTGTGTGGATCGGGAGGTCTGGCTGGCTTTGCTTGAGCTGCTGCCCCCGCGACCCGACTCGGAAAAAGCGGAAGAAAATGGATGGATGGATGGATATTTCCAATGTAAAGATCTCCAACACAACAAAGCCCCCACTTCTTCCAATCTGAAAACACGGGGTCCATCAGACCAGGTTTGAATGCATGATTACATGAAACTGGAGTATAAACGGAAAAGATTGGGAATTTGAATATCTTTTTACTTGCTTCAGGATCTTGAGGGACTTTCTCAGAACAAAATTTTTATTGAGCAAGGAAGGGTGAGCTTGAGAAAACAAAAGTGCTGGGAGAGATGTGTTAGAGGCTGAGGTTGCTTCAATTTTTAACCAAAGGGGATAAATATGTGACAATTCATCGTTGGGGAGGCTTTGCTGCCAAAACATAAGGGCCCTTAAATTTGCAGCCCAGTAGTAATGTCTGAAGTTGGGGAAGCCAAGATCACCATTGACTGCATTTTTCTGTAAATGCAATTTAGAAATGCATGGCGGTTTCTTTGCCCAAACGAATGAAAGAATTACTGAGTCAAGTAGTTTAAAAAAAGAAGATGGTAGGCTAACAGGAAGATTTTGAAAAAGATATAAGAACCTAGGAAGCGCCACCATTTTTATCACATTGATGCAACCAATCATAGAGAGGGGCAGCAGATCCCACTTGCTGACTAAGCTTTTTAGGTTTTCTACCATGTCCAGAAAGTTCAGTTTGGCTAAAAGGTTGGGGTTTCTAGGGATGTTTAGACCAAGATACTTTATGTGAGTGGTAGCTTGTTTAAATGGCAGAGAGCTTAAAGTAGACCTGCATTGAAATAAATGTGGTCAGATTTCAGAAAGAAATAGCTGATATGTATTTATAAGACCCTTGTGAATGCAGTAAAGTAAATCTGTAAGCCCAAATTTGTAATTCAGCGGAGAAATCTTCGTTTAAAAATGACAAATTTGCAGCTAAAATTTAGCCCTCTGTGAAAACAGTGTGTACAGCCGTATCATTTCCATGACGTCAGGGACAAGACGACGCGCTCCGCCTTCAGTCCGATCCCGCATTAAAATTGATTTTATCTGTTAGTAATGTTACTTATACACGTCCTGGTTTCAACATCCAAAAGTAAGCTGCAATGAATGTGAGATACAGATCTGTGTGCTCAGATCAGCAACGACATCGACAGCGGGCGCCGTTCTTCCTCTCCCGCTCTCTGCCTCCGCTGCGCTTATTAAGTCTGCGGGCTCGTTAACGAGCTCGTTAACCGCCGACACGGGCCACTCACACTGCCCATGTCTGCTTTGCAGCTGGTGTTGTGCTAGATTCAGCGCACAACACCGGTATCACCTCTCTGTCTACTGAATGGAGCTGCAACACACTTGGCACAAGTCCTGAGATTATGCTCGCTGTTTTAATGCGAAGCGGCCGGTACACCTGTTGCTGCAAGTACAGACTTCTTGTGGCAAAATCCACAGCACCGCACGTCTCGGCAATCAGAGCCCCAGAGCTCCATGGACGCTGAGAGAGGTTTATATATTTTTAATGACTGGGATTCTTTGCTGGTCTCGCCTCCATATCCCGCGATGGTACCGGAGGGGAAAGACAGTAGATTTTCATTGCAACACCACTCAATCAAACGGGCATATGAAAAAGTCCCCCAAAATAATTTTCAAGCACAAATAAAAGAAATGTGTACTCACCAAACGTGCTGCAAGACAATATGAAGTTTTAAAAAAAGTAGATCCTTCCGTATAAGACAAGAAAAAGGTGCAGATGCAAACTGACGTAAATCCACAAATTACAATTGGCGCAATGTATGCTGGGAGAGGGTCTTGTCCGTGACGTCTCGGCACGTCTCGTCCATGATGAGAGGGACAATTTGCGGAGGGCTAAATGTTAGCTGTAAATTTGTCATTTTCAAATGAAGATTTCTCTGTGGAATGACAGATCTGGGCTTGCAGATTTACTTTACTACATTCAGAAGGATCTCATGTGTAAATGTAAGACCATTTTTTGTTCAAAAAATCTGACTGCATTTTTTTCAATGCAGGTCTCCTTTAAGAAGACGGGGCACAGATTGTCTGTGAGTGGCAAAAATTCACTTTTAGTCCAGTTGATTGTATATCCTGAAAGCTTACTGAAAGAGTTGATACAATGTAAAAGGTTAGGAACTGAAACTACAGGATCTGAGATGGAGATCAGTAAATCATCAGCATACAAATTTACGAGACATTCAGCGATGCTGAAGGTGATGCCCTGAATACCAGGGTGGCTCCTTATCAGAATTGCAAGGGGTTCAAGCCTGATACCAAAAAGAAGGGAGGAAAGGGGGTCACCTTGGCTTGTACCCCGCTGCAGGTTAAATGGTTGTGACTTATTCAGGTTGGTGAGAATTGAGGAAATCTGTTTAGAATAAATTCTTTTAACCCAGTCAATAAATTTAGCACCAAAACCAAATTGCGTCAAAGTCGGAAACATAAATGACCATTCAATTTGATCGCTTTTTGAGCGTCAAGGGATATACACTCAACAAAAATATAAACGCAACACTTTTGGTTTTGCTCCCATTTGTATGAGATGAACTCAAAGATCTAAACCTTTTTCCACATACACAATATCACCATTTCCCTCAAATATTGTTCACAAACCAGTCTAAATCTGTGATAGTGAGCACTTCTCCTTTGCTGAGATAATCCATCCCACCTCACAGGTGTGCCATATCAAGATGCTGATTAGACACCATGATTAGTGCACAGGTGTGCCTTAGACTGCCCACAATAAAAGGCCACTCTGAAAGGTGCAGTTTTGTTTTATTGGGGGGGATACCAGTCAGTATCTGGTGTGACCACCACTTGCCTCATGCAGTGCAACACATCTCCTTCACATAGAGTTGATCAGGTTGTCAATTGTGGCCTGTGGAATGTTGGTCCACTCCTCTTCAATGGCTGTGCGAAGTTGCTGGATATTGGCAGGAACTGGTACACGCTGTCGTATACGCCGGTCCAGAGCATCCCAAACATGCTCAATGGGTGACATGTCCGGTGAGTATGCAGCCATGCAAGAACTGGGACATTTTCAGCTTCCAAGAATTGTGTACAGATCCTTGCAACATGGGGCCGTGCATTATCCTGCTGCAACATGAGGTGATGTTCTTGGATGTATGGCACAACAATGGGCCTCAGGATCTCGTCACGGTATCTCTGTGCATTCAAAATGCCATCAATAAAATGCACCTGTGTTCTTCGTCCATAACAGACGCCTGCCCATACCATAAACCCCACCGCCACCATGGGCCACTCGATCCACAACATTGACATCAGAAAACCGCTCACCCACACGACGCCACACACGCTGTCTGCCATCTGCCCTGAACAGTGTGAACCGGGATTCATCCGTGAAGAGAACACCTCTCCAACGTGCCAACGCCAGCGAATGTGAGCATTTGCCCACTCAGTCGGTTACGACGACGAACTGGAGTCAGGTCGAGACCCCGATGAGGACGACGAGCATGCAGATGAGCTTCCCTGAGACGGTTTCTGACAGTTTGTGCAGAAATTCTTTGGTTATGCAAACCGATTGTTTCAGCAGCTGTCCGAGTGGCTGGTCTCAGACGATCTTGGAGGTGAACATGAAGGATGTGGAGGTCCTGGGCTGGTGTGGTTACACGTGGTCTGCGGTTGTGAGGCTGGTTGGATGTACTGCCAAATTCTCTGAAACGCCTTTGGAGACGGCTTATGGTAGAGAAATGAACATTCAATACACGAGCAACAGCTCTGGTTGACATTCCTGCTGTCAGCATGCCAATTGCACGCTACCTCAAATCTTGCGACATCTGTGGCATTGTGCTGTGTGACAATTGACAACCTGATCAGCTCTATGCGAAGGAGATGTGTTGCACTGCATGAGGCAAATGGTGGTCACACCAGATACTGACTGGTATCCCCCCCCCAATAAAACAAAACTGCACCTTTCAGAGTGGCCTTTTATTGTGGACAGTCTAAGGCACACCTGTGCACTAATCATGGTGTCTAATCAGCATCTTGATATGGCACACCTGTGAGGTGGGATGGATTATCTCAGCAAAGGAGAAGTGCTCACTATCACAGATTTAGACTGGTTTGTGAACAATATTGAGGGAAATGGTGATATTGTGTATGTGGAAAAAGTTTTAGATCTTTGAGTTCATCTCATACAAAATGGGAGCAAAACCAAAAGTGTTGCGTTTATATTTTTGTTGAGTGTAATTGCAGCTTGTGTCATCTTATTGTAGTGTGTGTACATGGTGTTTTTCAACAGACGAACATTACTAAATAAAATCTTCAAGGAATAAAACCCATTTGGTTAGGATGTATAATTTTGGAGATATGCCTGCCCACTTTCGTAACCAGGACTTTTGATTTTTTTAAGAGAAATTGGTCTATAGCTAGTTGCTTCAGTCTGATCCTTCCCCCTTTTTAATAGCAGACAACTATTGCCTTCATATAACGAGCTAGGAAGTCTCTTGTTTTCGAATTAATCCTTGAACGTTCTTAACATGGAGGGGGGGGGGGGGGGGGTATTTTCTCTATAAATGTCCTATAGAATTCGCTGCAAAGCCCATCTGGTCCAGCTGCTTTTCCAGTGGGAGAGGCCTTAATTGCACGCAGGAGATCAGACAGCGTGATAGGACTGTCAATGTCATCCCTTGAAGCGTCATCCAATTAGGGAATATTTAGGTTAACAAAAAGGTTTGTAAAACCTGACTCAATTTTTACCCTGCTTGAATATAGTTCTTCATAAAAGTCCCTGAAGCTGTTATTTATCTCCTCTGGTCTGGTCACTAAGATGCCAGATTTATCTCTGATCTTGTGAATTGCTTGTTTGGCTTGTTTACCTCTTTCTTAGTTGACTTGCTAACAGTTTCTCAGGTTTCTCACCCAATTCAAAATTTTTTTTGTTTGAGTTTCATTAATAGGTGGCTTACACGTTTATTGAGAATATTATTATACTCGTATTTCAGCTTTAGCATCTTGTTGTAATCGGACTGTAAGGAGGTTCTATAGGCCTCTTCCAATATTGGTAACTGCTTTTCAATTTCAACAAGTCACCGATTGAGTTCGCACTTCTTGGTAGATTCAAAAGAAATGATATGACCCCTGACCACAACTTTAACAGTCTCCCACAACATGGAGTCAGAAACCTTTCCGTTATCATTAAAGAAAAGGAACTCATCAATACATTTGGTGATGTATTTGACAAATGAAGGATGTTGTATGAGGAGAGGATTGAAACGCCAGCTGTATTTAGGCCCGGGTAGGACACCCATTAATTCAAGTGAGGCAGGACCGTGATCCAAAATCAGAATGTTGTGATAAGAAGATTTGATCACACAATGTAATAGTTCAGAAGATATTAAAAAATAATCTATCCTTGAGTAAGACTTATGGACATGGGAGTAAAAGGAAAAATCTTTTTCAGTTGGATGATGGAGTCACCAAATATCTATTAAATTTGTCGCCTTAATTATGTTGTTCAGGGTTTGTACTGAAGCAATCTGAGGTGCAGGTTTGGTAGAAGCTCTGTCTAATAACGGGTCCAAATAACAGTTAAAATCACCACCAATTATAATATTTGCACAGGAGGCTGGTACGTAGCATGTTAAAGGACTTTCAGAGTTGTCAGAGTTTGGAGCGTAAATCTTAAACATACAAATTGGTAAGGAAGTTATATAACCAGAGATCAATAGTTATCTGCCATAAGGGTCTGCTGTCATAGATTCAAGGCGAAAAGGAACATTTTTCTGGATGAGGATCGCCACCCCTCTGGCCTTACGAGTAAAGGGGGCTTGATAGGCCTGAGAGATCCAGTTCGATTTGAGTCTGTGCTGTTCCTTTACACATGGGTTGCTAACATGGGTTTCCTGCAGAAAAATCACATCTGCTTTCAGTGACCTTAAATGGGAGAAAACTCAACCCCTGTTGAACACGTGACCCAGACTTTTCACATTCCATGACACAAGCGTTAAGCCATCATTAACGCTGCTATATGTTGCCTCACCAGGGACTGGCATAACTCTTAGTATAGCAAAAATTAAGGAACCACTTGAAACAACACAAAAATGAAGAAAAAAAAAAAAAACACAAAACACAACAGTCAGATGCAAAACGGCACCTGTCAACACTCCTCCCCCCCTTGTGCTCGTCAAAATGAGCACGGGACATCCCTCTACGATTGAGGGCACTACACACACATCTAGCGATACACTGTTTAGCTTGTTAGAACAGAGGAAAAAAAAAAAAAGGAAGCACCTGTCCACGGTGCAAAATTTGCATTATGAATGAGTACAGTATAAGTGACAGTCATCCAAAATTAGGAAAGTAAGTCGCCTGAATGGTGAAAAGGTGGCAGATTACATTGTTTCACTGCCCGGAAAGAGGAAAAATTAAAAAACGGAGAAATACGCACACGCGGCTTTTAACTTTTACGATGCTGCTTTAGGCACAATGTTCAGGAAAGTCATAGCCTCTCCTGGCGAGGAGAAAACTTTAAAGTGCCCCTCGTGTTTCAGCCAAATTTTGGCCGGGAAAAGAAGGCTGTGTTCCAGCTTCAGCTCCTGGAGCCTGGTCAGGAACTCATTAAACTCCCGCCGCTGACGCAGCACCTCAGAAGTATAATCGGGAAAGATCAGCACCTTTTTGCCTTTATATTCCAGCTCCCTCGTCCTCTGAAGGCATAGAATCTGTTCTCGAACTCGGAAGAAGTGGACTTGGGCGATGATTGCACAGGGCTTAGCTCCGTCCGGTGGTCTCGGTCGGGAGGTCCGATGCGCCCGATCAATCTCCAACGATGGAAAGTGGTCCTCACCAAGAAGTTTAGGAATCAAAACTTTGACAAATTCCGTCAGGTTTCCCCCTTCTTCTTGTTCAGGAATGCAGATTATCTTTATGTTGTTGGGACATGCGCAACCCTCCAGGTCATATATTTTGAGCCTGAGTGTGATTTTCATCTTTGAGGGTCATTAAAGGTTCTTCCATGTTGCTAACATTGCTGTCCAGCTCTGTCATGTGTTCTTCCATAGTTTCCACCTTCTCAAGCATCTCAGCTTGACAGCATTTAACAGCATAGAGTGTCTGCTCCAGCTTGTCGAATCTCTCATTAATATGTTTTAGAAGCTTCTCAGATATCTTCTCCCAGATAGGAGGCAGGTCATTCATGTCATCGCTTGTATCTTTGCCGGTAGTGAGGCTGCTAGCACTGCTAGTGCTAGCATTAGCAGAGACAGTTCGACGTGACTCGGCATTGTCAGGTTTCTTAGGCATGTTGTCTCTTAGAAAAAGCTCGGGTGAGGCTCCAGAGAATTCGGGAGGTCAAGGGAGCATGAAAAAAAATTCCTTTAGACTGCCAAAATAATAATTTTGAAAAGCACCGCAGAGGAGCCTCCAAAAAACTGGTCTACTCCATGCACTGCTCAGTGGCGCCCCCACAAACAAAGTCTTTTTAATACCCAGGTGTCAGGAGAACTGACTACTATGGTCCCACTCGATAACTTCCCCGCTAAGGGTGGCCAGAATAAATAATTTCCTGGCATGACAGTCGGACGGAATCGCTTCTGTCTCAAGTGCAGCTCTAATGCGAGACTCTATCTCCCACGTATTGGCTGAAACAAAGCATGTGGATGGCAAAATATTACCCGGATCAGCTGGAGCGTTACCATTTTTCGACCCAGGCAGATAAGTGATGACGAAATCAAACCGACTGGAGAATATTGCCCAACGAGCCTGACGGGCATTCAAATGATTTGCTGAATGCAAATAAGCCAAATTCTTATGATCTGTGTAAACTAAGAACGGCATCTGTGCCCCCTCGAGCCAGTGTTGCCACTCCTCCATGGCCACCTTGACCGCTGCGCTCCGCAGCAGACAATTTGTGGGACAGAAAGGCACATGGATGTAACCGTCTGTCTGTGGGACACATCTGGGACAAGACTGCTCCCAAACCAATATCCGAAGCATCGACCTCAAACACAAACTGCAGTGCAGGGTAGGAAGGAGTAGCACGGGGGCTTCTGTGAACTGTTGCTTTAGGACCCAGAAGGCCTCGTCACATTCCGGAGTCCACTTGAATATCCGTAGTGATGAGGTCACATTATAAAGTGGAGCAGCTACAGAACTGACATTTCTGATAAATTTTTGGTAGAAATTAGCAAAGCCCAAAAATCTCTGTACGACTTTTCAGCTACTCTCTCTTAGCTGTCCATCATGTCCGATGATGACTCTTATTCCAAAGGGGGTGGGGGTTGGGGGAGGGGTAGGGTCAATGTTGTTGCCATTGATGCCTCCTCATGTGGCTATGGAGGCCAATTTTGGAGCCGCACACTCTTCCAACGATGTAGCAGGCATGTCCTGATGTTTGAGAGGAGTTTTCTTCTGCCTGCTGGTGTCGTGCACGTCTTATGGTCCTCCTTTCAATAAAGATGTTGTTTGTTTGCTCAGTAGCTTTCTTGCAGATCTTTCTCCAGGTTGGTCTGCAGCTAGGTTCTTGAGGTGACCAGGGTTGATGTTGCAACATCTCAGGAGTTCTTTCATATAGTCCTTGTAGCGCCTCTTCTGGCCACCAGGCGCCCGCTTTGACTCGAGTAGTTGCCGTAGAGGACTTGACGTGGGAGACGGTATCCAGTCATGCGGATGGTGTGGCCAACCCAGCGTAGATGTCTGTTGGCCAAAGCTGCCTCCATGCTGATGGTGCCAGTCGTACTCCGGATGTCAGTGTGGGGGATCCGGTCTTCCCAGGTCAGACTGAGTATTTTTTGTAGACATCTGATGTGAAACATCTCCAGGCTTTTTATATGACGTCTGTATGGGGTCCATGTTTCTGCCCCATACAGCAAGGTGGAGACACAGACTGCATTGTAGAAGGCAACTTTGGTGCTGATTTTCAGATTTTTGTTTCCAAACACTCTTTTCCGGAGGCGGCCAAAAACAGATGAGGCTTTGTTAATCCAATTATGTATTTCATTGTCAAGACAAGTGTCAGCAGAAACTGTGGAGCCTAGGTAAGTGAAATGGGAAACAATGTTGAGTGGACTTCCATTGATATGAAAGCTAGCAGGTGAGGGAGATTCAGTGCAAAGTTGAGCCATGACCTCAGTTTTTTTGGTGTTAACCTGAAGACCAAAGGATTGGTATAGAGCTGAGATGGTGTCCAGAGTGTGCTGCATAGACTCTGGCCCGTGTGTCAGGATAGCAGAATCGTCTGCATACTGGAGTTCATGGATGTGGTATGTTGATGTCTTTATGTGAGCCTGGAGCCGTCTGATGTTAAAGAGGCTACCGTCAAGGCGGTATTCCAGGTCCACACCATGTTTGTACTGCATGGTGGAGCAAGCGAGTGACTTCGGAGAGAAAGAGATTGAAAAGTACTGGTGCCAGAACACAGCCTTGCTTCACCCCGACATTGACAGTGAAGGGCTCAGACTGGAGTCCTCCCATGACAACTCTGGCTTGCATTCCATCGTGTAGTTGCTTTAAGATAGAGAGGAACTTTGGCGGCACACCGAGTTTGTGGAGTTGTTTCCAAAGCATGCCACGATTTATGGTGTCAAATGCTTTGCTGAGGTCGATAAACGCAACGTAAAGGTCTCTGTGCTGCTCTCTACTTTTTTCAAGTAGTTGCCGCAGAACAAATATCATATCAGTTGTGGATCTGGACTTTCGGAAGCCACACTGCATTTCAGGTAGAGTACATTCTGAGATGTACTCCACCAGCCGAGACAACATGATTTTTGTGAGTATTTTGCCTGCTGTGGAGAGGAGGGATATTCCGCGACTGTTTCCACAGTCTGCTCTGTCCCTTTTCTGCTTGTAGAGGACAATGATGTTAGCATCCTTCCAGTCCTGGGGTACTATCTCAGATTTCCAAATTTGGGTGATTAGAAGGTGTACACGGCGTGTGAGGAGATAACCTCCATGTTTGAACACCTCTGCTGGGATACCATCAGGTCCTGGGCTTTTGTTGCTTTTTAAGTTCCTGATGGCCTTAGATGTTTCACTGAAGTCATGAGGGGTGTCTAAGTGTTGCATCTGAGGCATAACTGGCGCCTTGTCAAGGATGTTGGGATCTGCAGGGTTGGTGTGATTAAGTAGGCTTTCAAAGTGATTGGCCCAGCGGTCAAGGATCTCTTGGTGGTCTTTGAGAAGACTGTCTCCAGCAGCAGTTTGGACAGGGGTGAATATCTGCTTCCTTGGACCATATAAGGCTTTGATGGCATCGTAGAAGCCATGAGTGTCATTGCAATCAGCAAGGTGTTGAATCTCTTTTGCTTTTTCCAGCCACCAGGTGTCTCCCATGGTCCTCAGTGCCAGTTGTGCTTTGGCTGTAGCCTTAGCAAAGTTAGATTTTAAGCTGGGGCATTGTGGGTTAGAAAGTAGAGCTTTGTGAGCCTGCTGTTTTTCTTGTAAAACCGTGTGGATATGAAAGGAGTTGTTGTCAAACCAGTCTTGATGCTGTTTGGTCTTGGTGCCTAGGGCTTTTGATGCTGCAGAGTGGATAGCTACAGATAGAGTTGGCCAGTCATTGGCATCAGTGTCCTCCTGGATATGGGAAAGGTTGCAGGCAAGGTGACGTTGGAGGTTGGCAATGGCTTCTGGGTTGGAGAGAGCTGCAGTGTTCAGTCTTTTCTTTGGGGCCGTCTTAGGGCAACAAGGAGGAATGTTCAGGTGTAGTTTGGATCTGACCATGCGGTGGTCAGTCCAGCACTCCGCCCCGCGCATGGCTCTGGTGATGGTCACGTCCTGTCTGTCTCTTTGGCGGACAACGATGTAGTCCAGGAGATGCCAGTGCTTAGATCTGGAGTGTTGCCAGGTGGTTTTGAGATGTTTCTTCATCTGGAAGATAGTGTTTGTAATGAGCAGCTGGTGTTCTGCACAGAAGGATAGCAGCTGATGCTCATTGCTGTTCATTTTCCCTACCCCATGCTGTCCAATGACCTTGTTCCAGATTAGATATTCAGTACCCACTCTATCATTGAAGTCACCCATAAGGAGGAGTTTGTCTGTAGCAGGGATTTTCTGGATGACTGTATCAAGGCTCCTGTAGAAGTCTTCTTTCAGTGTGATATCTGCGTCCAGGGTTGGTGCATAAGTGCTGAGGATGATGACAAAGCGTTTCTTAGCAAGAGGAACACGCCATGTCATGAGTCACTCACTAATGCCAACAGGGGATTCTGGGATATTCTGCAGCAGTTTGGTTTTCACAGCAAAACCCACACCATGGATACGACGCGTGCCTTCAGGAACCCCTTTCCAGAAGAAGGTGTAGCCTGCACCCACTTCTGTCAGGGAGTGCTCGCCATGTAACCTGGTCTCACTGAGGGCTGCAATGTCGATGTTACATCTTGTGACCTCAAGGGCTACAAGGGCTGTCCTTCGTTTAGGCCTGTTCGATGTTCAGACATGTAAAGTAGAGTGCGAACATTCCAGGTGGCAATGTTCAGATGAATATTCTTAGTTTTTCGGCCGCAGTAAGGGATGCTCTGATGGCTGCGGCTGGCCATCCAGAGTATTGGGGGAGCAGACAATTTTTAGACCACCTTTTCCAGGTCCTTCCCCATCAGGGGTGAGCAGTGTGGAGCTGCTCAGTCGCAGTGAAAGCTGCTGAGGTGATGCGCTGCCCCATCCCACAACACAACGACCATCACTCCACTGCTGCCTGTGTGCATGGTTTGACTAGGCACTCCCAGCCACATCCTTGGCCTGTGCCTGTCGCCATTCCACATTGCCACAGGGCTTTGGTGGGGGGCTTGGGGGGTGGGGTAGACAGGAAAGGGAATGGATGGAACAAGGAGCTTGTGCAAAGGAAGAGATTAGGGTGAGGGTATGGGTGCGCAGTCCTTACTCCCACCATTCTTCGCTCAAACAGAGTAGCTTCCAGTGGCATGAGGAACTCATGACGACCTTCACTCTGGTTTGAGCTGCAGGGGACTGCCAGTAATCTGGTCTGCTGGGTTCCGCCTATTGCCTGTCATCACCTGCAGATTTGTGTTCAGGGTTTACTCCCCTAGCCTTCATCCGCCTTCCCAGCCATTGTGGTACGTCATTACTGTTGCCATCCTCTGCCTGGTCCGCCGTTGAGGTCTTTGCTATTTACCCATAGCTGGGACAGGGGTTGACGGGCAGCAGGGCATATCCACACTAGAGTGGGCCTGCATGCCGCATCTCTGGGGCCCCCTGCTACTCCGAGATCCCATACAGCTTTGCCTGGAACCGCAAGGTACCAGTTACCGTGTGTGGCCACGAGGAGGCGTGTACGGGTCTTGGCAATAAAGAGGCTGTGTACCGGCAGAGGAGACTTACACACTTGGCTCCTCTTTTCACCTCCCCCCCGGGGAGGTGGCTAGCCGGTGGCCATAGCTGAAAGCAGAAAAGCAGCAAGCAGAAGCGACATGCAGCATGCACTAACCTACACTAAACAGCATGCGCTAACCTGAAAGCACTAGTTCTACTCCAACACTACTGCACTGATGCATCACATGCCCTGTGTTTACACACACACACACAAGAAGAGCTACTAGGTTTTCGGCTACTAGGCACTGCCTACTCACATACTGCCGCCACGGTAGATTTATGAAATTCACACTTCTCAGCCTTGACATACAATTTGTTCCTCAAACGTGTTTTTAACATGACCCGAATATGCTCAGTGTGAGTCTTGAGGTCAGGAGAGAAGATCAGGATGTCATCTAAATATACAAACACAAACTTATTTAAGTATTCCCGCATAACATCGTTAACCAGGTTCTGGAAGACAGCTGGCACATTAGTAAGCCCGAATGGCATCACCAGATATTCTTAGTGACCTGTGGGAGTGTTAAACGCCATCTTCCATTCATCACCGTGTCTAATCCTGACCAAATTGTATGCGTTTCGAAGATACAATTTAGTAAATACTTTGGCGCCCTTTGGCGACTCAAAAGCAGATGACATCAGAGGTAAGGGATAATGGTTCTTTACCGTAATATCATTCAAACCCCGATAATCATCATGATAACACAGTGGAACCCTGGCCAGATCTGAAGGAACAGATGAAGACAGTGGTTTGGGGATGGTTAGACACTTCCCAGACCAAGAAGAACTCCACTCAGTAATCGTACCATTCGCCCAATTAAAATTGGGACTGTGTTGTTGCAGCCAGGGGTTCCCCAGAATTACAGAATGAGTCATATTATTGAAAACAAAGAAACTAATTGTTTCCACATGGTTCTCATTAATAGTGAGATGGATTGACTGAGTTCTGTGAGTAATTTGCCCGGGTTCGTGACATCCACTGCCCTGACCACCAGAAGTCATGAGATGTGAAACGATCTAAGGTGCAGGGACCTGGTGAGAGAGGATAACATCAAATTAGCGTCAGAGCCAGAATCCACAAATGCATGCACCAATTCAATGTTCTGATCAGATTCCACTTTAGCTGAAATTATGTTCTGAGATCCCAAGGGAGAAAGTGTATTGTGACTCACCCGCACGGAGGCTCTAGACTTAGAAGAGGCACCACTGACCAGACAACAAGAAATCAAATGAGCTGACTGTCCACAATAAAAACAAAGTCCGTTGTCCCATCTGTGCTGTTGTTCCTCCTGAGACAAGTGCGTGTGACCGAGCTGCATCAGTTCTTCAGTCCCAGGATGTGTGGCATTGACGTCGAAGTGGTGGACAGTGATTGAACTCGGGCGTGATGGGAAGGCACGCCGGGGCAGGTGACGCTGCTCGCGGCAAGGGCATTCTGCCAAGCGACATTCAAGCCGGATTGCCAGGGTGATCAACTTGTCCAGGTCCTCAGCCAACTCGATTGCAATAAGCTGGGCTTGAACCTCTGCAGCCAGACCCTGGAAGAAAACGTCTTGAAGTGTGGCTGAATTCCACTCACTCTTGGTGGCAAGAATGCGGAAGTCCACTGCATAATCTGCGATTGCCCTGCTTAAGCCTCAACAGGGAATGCACCGCCTCGCGCCGCGGGGATGTGTGTTGAAATAACTGCTGGAGCGCTGCGGTAAATGCTTGAAGGGAGGAGCAAGATGGCAGCTGACTGCTCCACTTTGCAGTGGCCCACGCAGCAGCCCAGCTGGACAGGTGAGAGATCATGTATGCTATCTTCGCCTTATCAGACGGAAACATACTGGACATATAATGTAACTCACACTGCGTGATGAAGGGGATAACATCACCCGTCTCCCCAGAGAATTGTTCAGGGCCAGAAAGCTGAGTACAGATGGTGTCCTCCGGTACGGAAGCTGAGGAGGCAGCTGGCATAGGTGGCAAAGGGGAGCAGGTGTTGCCCTTTGCCGGGTCCATGCTGGTCTGAATATCAAACTTTGACAGGAGTTGTTCCATCTGAGAACTCACGGAGGACATGAAGGTGTCCTATCACTGAGTAAGCTCGCCGAAGCCAGTGCTGAGAGCGGTGAGCCAGTTCTCTTACTGGGCAAGCTGCCTACTATGGTGGCGTACTGCAAGCTGGAAAGGCATCGAGTCTGCTGCGTCCATCGTTGACAAGATTGATCTATCAGGTCTGGGTACCAGGTTAGCAAATGCAGGACTCTGACAACAAGCTCTGTAAGTAAAAGCAGTTTACTGAAACAGTTAAACGGGGTCAAGTACACCTTGAGGCAGTCCAACAAGAGTAACAAAACCAAGAACATCAGGCAAAGGCGTGGTCGAGGATACAGGCAGGTAGTAGAACACACATGAGGCAAGCAGGTTGAGAATACACAAAACAGAGCTGGAGAGAAGGCGGTAGGCGCATCAATCTGATGAAGGAACAAGGCAAAATGAGGAGCTTATAAACACCCAGGTGATGAGGTGCAGACTGAGAGCAGGTGTGCATGGAATGCTCCAGAAAGAGGGTGTGGCCAGAGAGAGGGAAACACCCACCACCAAGAGTCAGCAGAGACAGACAAGAGAGAAAGGGACAAACAGACCCAAGCAGGAAAACCCCCAGCAGGAGACTAAACATAACAGAAAGTAACAGAACAAACAAACCAAAACAAAGAAATAAAAGCAAACAAAACCCAAATCCTGACAAAAAGCTAACACTCCCGGTAAGTCTTTGATCTTATTATTATTATTATTATATCATGTTTTTGACAGACTTTGTTGTCAGTTGACGTTATTAAAGTTATTTCACAGAAATCAAACTCTGTCTTTGGGTTGAAAGTACTTCAAACAGTCTCCAATGCAAACTCAGGGTGTATGGTTTTCTTCAGGGTGTATAAAGCCATATTCATTGGTAAAACAACTTGATAATGATTTTATCATATACCTATAAATGATAAATGCACACAGAACACAGTGTGCGTGCTCTCCCTTTGCTCACTGCCTCCGGGGGTACGGATGCGGGACCTGCAAAGAATCCAAGTCATGGCCACGGAGCTCTGCGGCTGCGGTTACTGAGACCATGCAGTGGGCGCTGTGCATCAAAACAGCAAGAGTAGACTCTGGACATGGTGCTGGAGTCGGATGCAGCTCGGCACAGCAGACAGGGGGGCGGTGTGAGTGTCCCGCTGCCGCGCGGCAGTAAGAGCAATCGCGGTGATGCCGACCAGTGCCGCGACCGGCCCACCTGATAAGGACGTAGAACACAATGCGCTGTAAAAAAAAAAAAAAAAAGAAGAAGAAGAAGCATGCAAAATTGCATTAACAAAATCCACAAAACTGCGAGGTTGCGAAAGGGAGTTATGTTCTAAAAATAACTCGCAATAGGCGAAATCCACAAAGTAGTCAGCGTTATTTTTTACAATTATTATAGACGTTTTAAGGCTGTAAAACCCCTCACTACACACTTTATACACTTTTTTCAAACAGGCATTAACATTTTCTCACTTTTCTCTCCTGTGTAAACACTCAAAGTTCAAACCTTAGTAGAAAAAAAAAGAACATTTTCCTATAAATAATTATGATGGATTTTAGACCTAATGAATTTAATTTTAATGATCAAGCTACGAGGTTGGACACGTAAGAAATTATTAATAGTGACTCACCAGTATTTCACAGTTCCTCTGACCACGCCTCTTCATCGTGGTGCCGCTCCGCTGTCCGGATTGGCTGATTACTCGGGTGGTATGAAAAGGGTGTATTGCTATTTATTCTTTAGTGTTTTATCCAATCATATTGGCGTATCATTTATAGGTATATGATAAACGTATTTATTGAGCTGGCCTGGTAAATCTGCATTTGATGGTTTCCTCTGTCACATGGGTGTGAAATATTCATATGGAGGAACATATAAACATTTAGCGTGCTCGTAGAAGTCAAATATTGATGTGAAAAACGTTTGTGCATTGTTTTGCATGACACTTAAATTGTCAGTATCTCAGAAATGCTGACATCAGCACTGAATGGAAGTATCCCTGTTACTGCTTTTCCCATTTATGTGAGTGAATAAAAAACAAATTTAAACCCAAATCTGTGATTCTGAGAACTAAAGTGATATTGGTGCCTTAATGAACAGTAGTTGCAGCTTTACTTGTATCAAATTTTAATTTAGTTTATTTTAAGACACTCAGCTGTTATAAAAGCACGAATTGCTAAAGTCAAATGTTTAGGTAAATGTAGAGAGAGAACAGCAACAGTCTAATGTGAATATGTGGTTCTTCTGCTTCTTTTTCAGTGTAAAGTATCTATCTATCTATCTATCTATCTATCTATCTATCTATCTATCTATCTATCTATCTATCTATCTATCTATCTATCTATCTATCTATCTATCTATCTATCTATCTATCTATCTATCTATCTATCTATCTATCTATCTATCTATCTATCTATCTAGCTAACTGCTGTGAATTTTAATTCATTTATTTACATCTGTGTGAATCCTATGTGAGCCTTAAGCCTGGTTCACACGACAGGATTTTAAAATTATCTTTAGGTTTCCAAAACCTGAGAGACCACACATGTAAAGTTAAAAAATCATGGATCTAACAGGTTTGGTCATACAGTGTGTGGTGTTCAGCCAGACGGTAATAACAACACCACTCACGAACAGATTTCACACACGAACATTTTACAGTTCAGACAGGAAATCTCACAAAATCTCTCGAGATTAAACGTGACTTCAGAGTAAACAAATGGAGGTACTTTGTGGACTATTTAAAACAGACGGAAAACGACACAAAAAGAAAAAGAAAAGGTGTTATTTAAAGGAGTGGCGACAGCGCGACCACCGGACTTTCTGGTAAGTCAGAACAGCTGTTTTGATTTTATTTTCCGCTCCGTATGTCTGTCACCTCGCTTTCTGATTGGCTGCACGTCACATTCAGCAGGCTCTTTGCTCATTTGTGGTCGGAGGACACAACACACGCTGCGATATCGGGCCAAAAAAAATCCAACATGTTGAATATACCCGATTTGCGATCAGAGCGCTCCTGATGCCCTTCCGAGCAGATCAGAGCGCTCTGAACACACCACAGATGAAAGGAATATCTGATAATATTATCTTTGACGTCATCACGACTGTCGGGGCATCCTTAAGATTGTCGAAAGGGGAAGATCGGGTCCGATATCTGCCTAATTATCCTGCCGCGTGAACCAGGCTTTAGGAGTGGTTAGCTTATTCATTATTGGTTGGCTTGTGCTTGGTTGGCTATACTCTTGAATTTCTTAGTGCACAAAGTACACTACTTTACCAACTTTACACCCTCAGTAAATCCTGCGTGATGTTGGAAGACAGGGTGGCCGTGTCCGTAAGTTAGAGCAGCTTCTTAGCTCAGTGGAGTTAGATGTCAGGGGCACTCCAGATGAGGTTAGTGTTGGGCTGGCTAGCGAGCCCATTGGCATTAGCCTAGAAACGCTGGCTGTGGAGGATGGCTTTCGGACTGTGGCTAGGCGGAGGAAGGCCCGTACGGCTTGGTGCCTGGTTGTGATACCTCGATCACATATTCTCTGAGCCCACAAGTGACTTCCACTCCTGTCTCCAGGTCGAAACGCCGGACTTTAGTGATAGGGGATTCTATCACCCGCAAAGTCAGGTTACAGATGCCAGCTGACATTAAATGTATTCCTGGGGTGAGAGCTTCCGACATTGCATCCCATCTTAGGGTGCTGACGCTGCAGAAGGCAAGACAGTCTAAGGAACATGACATGAGATATAGTCACATAGTTATTCACGTTGGCACCAATGATGTCAGGATGAAGAACTCAGAGGTTACAAAAATGGACATAGAGAGGACTTGTGACCTTGCCAGAAAGATGTGTCAGCATTGATTAATAGTCTTTGGACCCCTCCCCTCCTGGGGTACTGATGAGGCATTTAGCAGGCTGACATTGTTAAACAGGTGGCTGGTGCAGTTTTGTAGACAGCAAGGCTTTAGCTTTTTTGATAACCAGCCTTCGTTCTGGGGCCGCCGTGGCTTGCTGATGCCAGACGGCCTCCACCCTACTGGGGAAGGCGCCGCCATCTTGTCTGCGAACATAGATAGAGCTCTACAGGGAGGGTAACATTAGGAATTTACAGCAGACCACAGAGTAGGTGATTAGAGACCCTGCAAGGCTTATGACAAATGTGGGGGTGGAATCCATTAGCTTAGCGGGGAAATTAGTGCAGAAAAATCTACTATGGTGATAGTGCAGTTTATCTGCCAGGGAGGGAAATTCAACAAGTTGAGACTGTGGCCTGCTTCTGTAGATTTGTCCATAAAAATCATAGAGGGATATGCTTTGCAAACTTAATACCCATTACTACAAAGGATGATGTTGAAATTGAGGATGGCCCAGTGGTTGTTCCAGCAATAGCAAAGATTTCATGTCTGCTACCTAAAACGCGCGTGGAATGTCTCAAACCTAAACCTACTTTTAGGCGTCTTATATATGCTACTCTGGAACCACCCCTAAATCCAAACAGTTCAACTGTCAATCCCACTGAGGTCCTTAGTCTGGGTTTCATTAACATAAGACTGTGGATTATAGTTCTGTCATCTTGCAGATATGGGAAAATATGTTTTTTTATGACTAAAATGAGCAAGAAAATGGGACTGAGAAATATCTATCATTTAGCATATTAATTGCACCAGATTGCACCATAATGCATGTAGTCTTTCATTTTTTCTGGGGCAGGTCCCCCAGACCCCCCACTAGGTGTGTCAGTGCCAATATCATGAAAAAAATCTATCAAGAGCCATTCTCATCACTGGAAGATAGCGAACTCAGCAAGACCATGTTTGGAATACTTTTATTTTCAACTTTTGCTGCAGTGGCAAATACAAAATGGTTGTTACTTTTTACCTTTCATGTCGAACAAAGATGGGCAGTGAGAGCAGTTATTTAAGTATAGAAAGTCACATGATTTTAATCAGGCAAACATGAATAATTTGTGATATAGCAAAGAGGAATTAAGCCATAACGTCATAACAAGTTGGCTTTTAAACAACCATCAGCGCTGAAGCTTCCTGTTTTAACTTACTGTTGTGCAAAATACTATCTTTCAATTAAGTAAATTGCTGTCTGTCTCATTAATATTGAAAAATGACTGTGTCTGATGTCATTATCTACTTACTCAGATGAAGCTGATTCTGCTATAATGACCTGTGTGATGGTTTTTCCTCCAGTCAACATGTGAATGCAGCAGACACAAAACATTACTCTGCTCCTAAAAATGAGTGCTTTCAAGAGATTGACAGGTGGGTGTCTCAGCATGTGGTTGGAAGAAGGAATGTGGGGCTGCCCATAAAGTGTCATTTTTGACAGTTTTCTACACAGATGTTTTATATGGACTAAATTTGTATGTTTTTAATTTAATAGCTTTCTTGAACATCTTTTCAAAAGAATTTATTGAAAAGATTCAAAAGAATTTTATTGTCATATGCACAAAGGAACATGTTCCTTGCACAATGAATTGTGTCTACTGCATTTAACCCATCCTAATTGCCAGTTAGGAGCAGAAGTCGCCATTAGGTGCCCGGGGACCAGCTCCAGATGTACAACTCTGCCTTGGTCAACAGCAGGGCTGAGCAAACCAAGACCGACCCATAACAAATGACACACACACAACACACAACACACATAAGCCGGCCCGGTACATAAACACATATAAAAAGCACACACGAGGTAAGGAAGAGAAAAAACCCTCATAGCCGCTGCATTACACAGCAGCAATGAGGAAAAACAAAAACCCCATCAGCACAGAAAAACAATAATCACACAGACAAACAAAGACGCAGGACGACAACCGAGATTTGAAAGTCCAGTTTATCAGAACACTTCGGAGGCAGCCTATTAAGCGCCATCAATGGCCTTGTCCGACAATCCTGGAAGGGGGAGGGGCTCAGCCCTGAGCAGTCCACTGTCCACAGTCAACGTCAGAGCTGGAGAAGCTGAGGGGAGGGGGATGACCAGGGAGCGAGGCTTAAGTGTTGATCTTCTTGAGGTTTTTTATAGCAGCGGCCTTGAAGTGCAGCTGTGTTTGGGGAAGCCAAATGAATATCCAGATTAGCAAACGCCTGAAAGATTCCACAGTTCTGAGAACAGAGTGGCTCTCAATACATCTGAATGTAGGATGTGGTCATTACTGACGGTCAAAGCGGTTTTCTAGAGCTGCAATCCTACCCGAGATGGTTTCCAGCGTGCGGGTAACACCCGCCGACTGCGCAGTCACTGCCTTCCCAATCGAATCAATCATGTGGGGCAGCCTGGACGGCCCAATTATTGCTGCTTCCACCTTCTTAATTTTCCGGTAAACCAGCGCCATGCCCGCTCCACACAGCAGAAAGCTGGTCACCACCAAGCCAAATATATATACATCTTCGACGTCCTCCACAGACAGCGTGTAAAGGCACATGACCTGCCATCTCCTCCACGAGTCCATCACGTAACCCATCACATGCGTCCCGGCAGGACAGGTCGGGTCCTCCGACCCCGAATGTCTTGTGGAAAAATAGTGTCAATTGCATTCAGAGACCACTTTAACAAATCCATTTTTGTTGTTTTCCAGAAGAGCAAAACTGGAGCCTCACAGACAACATGCCACAGAAACAGGATAAGATAAGGAGGGAGAGAGAAGAAATGCGTCCGTCTCGGCCGAGTGCAAGCTGGCAAAAAAAAAAAAAAACTCTAGCTTATGAAAAGAAATAAGGTGTGTGTGTGTGTGTGTGTGTTCTAAAAATGTGTTCTCTCGCTGCAGTTTGGCTAAACTACCTAATTTACGGTGACGCACGGACAGACTTTGATGTTTCCCTCTGATTGTATTCATTTACATTTGTCCCATCTAATTATGAACAAAGCTGGATGTCCAAGATCAGACGTGTGGAAGACTGAAATGTGAACTTGCAGAGGACGCAGTGCAGTTTTGTGCTTGTGTGTATTTGTATGTTCATGCAGTAGAATAGTGCAGCAGATAAGAGAATATTTAGAGGGGAATCCTGCAAATGGTGATAAAAGCATCAAATTCGGCAGAAATACTCCTCAGACAGTCCTCTTTTGGAAAAAAAATGATTGGCCACTTGAATTTCAGTTGGCGTTCAGGTAGCGGTCAATTGAAGAATTACACAGGAGTCAAAATTAAAAGATGCTCCAATCATATTGAAACCTATGCCACATTATTTGCCTGATCATAAAGATTCCAAAAAGGTGTGGTTTGGACAGTCTGTAAGTGAATTCTATGGAGTTATGGGATAAAAACAGCAAGAATGGTGACAAAGGTCAGTGTTGGTTTGTACAGGGGTCAAAAATTAAAGTTGCTCCAATTTTGGTAAGTGATGCAAATTACTAGTTGAGTTAACACGGTTTTAAAAAGGAATAGTTTGGACCATGTATCATCCTTACTTATCACGTTACGGGATAACATGATGTATGTCACATATCATAGAATCCAATAGACCTTGTTTGACCTTTACTTTGGAGACCAAGCATTCAACACTGTCAAAACTATTCCATTTATTAATGCTATTAGCTCAACCAATAATTTGCATCACTTTTAACCAAAACTGGAGCAACTTTAACTTTTGACCCCTGTACAAAATGACACTGACCTTTGTCACCGTTCTTGCTGTTTTTTTCTCGTAACTCCATAGAATTCAGTCACAGATAGTCCAAACTATACCTTTTTAGAATCTTTATGATCAGGCAAATAATGTGGAATATTTTTTCAATATGATTGTAGCATCTTTTAATTTTGACCTCTGTGTAATTCTTCAATTGACCCCTACCTGACCACCGATTGAAAAGTCAAGTGGCCAATCGGTTTTTTCAAGAGGAGTGTCTAAGGAGTATTTCTGCCGAATTTGATGCTTTTATCACCATTTGCATGATTGTTTCAGTTATCTGCTGCAGTAAAAGTACTGCCGCAAACTCCAGCGAGTGATACTAAAGTACACACCTTTCCTTTATTATTTGGAATGCAGTCTTTTCATACACAGGCAGGGCTTTCTTTGGCTCAACATATTAAATATTAAATGCTCTATTTTTGCTGCAGCAGAAGTAAAGATTATTCAGCACAAACTGCGTAGAACCAGATTTAGTTTCACTGATATGATTTCACATTCTAACTTGAACTTTCATACAGCAGATGCAGTATATGCTCAGTTATCTGCTTTTTCACATGGGCGGTGCTGTGCAAAAGTTTTAGACACTCCACATTTTAAATAGTAATGCAGGCTGCTTGTTCTTCATTCATGTGGCAAAAGAAAGTCCAGTTTAAAATTAGAGCATGACCATTAGAAAATAATATGGGCTTTTCACATACATATCTGCATTATTTTTGCAGATATGAAAAACAGTGTCATTATGTAGTTTTTTTTCCCAGAGGCATTGGTTACAATGCTCTCCAGCATGGTTGGGACCCCATCATCCCTTTATTTCTTTAGCTACAAGAGACAGAGGAAAAGTGACCACTTGCTATTCACTTTCTTTCAGAGTGGGCATTTTACAGTGACAAGAGACAAGTGGTTACTATGACACAACTAGGTGGAGCCAGAATAGATGAGACGACTGTTTTATGCAAGTGCTGAGTGATGCAACATACACGATGACTGAGTGAAGGCAGCGTGATGGCAGTTGGTTGTTTGTTGGTTGTATTTATAGTTACAAAGGTCATGTTTAAATTTTGGAAACTTTAAGCCTCAATTACATTTTTTTTGGTCATCCAGAACTGCTAGTGGTGTGAATACCAGCCAATCAGACATAAGGCCATATGATGGTATCGGCTGTGCTGGGAAGGTTAATAGCCTGGTCACTAGGTACAAGTGTGAGTGTGTGTGTGGAGGGTTCATGTAGCCAAATGTTTAAAAACTACACCAGGCATGCTGTTTTTAAGTTTAATTTTAAACTCAGAGGAATGACTTCGCTTTCCAGAGCCCCACCTGTCAATTCAAACACAAATATCACAAGTTGTCATCACTAAAGCCTGTAAACTTTAATCATTTCAAAGCTATGAAGCCCTAACAGTAAATTTCACACAGGGGGCTGTCAACAACAAGTGGCCATCAGAATATACATTCAGAGAAGGTCACCAACTTACGAAGGAGCCAAAACTGGCTGTGCTGTAAAATCAAGCAGTAAAATTTTAAAATAGATTCTGGAATGGAAACTTTATAGAAGAAAAAATGGCAAAGGTCATGTTTGTAGACATAGGAAAACCTTTCCTGCACCAACTAACAATCATAGTTCAGTAAAAATTCAATATGTTCTGTCTTTGGTTTTTATGGAAGCGTATTGCATTCACTGGATAAAAAATCAGACCATTGATCTCGTAATTACGAGAAAAGATCTCATAATTACGAAATCAGGATCTTGTAATTACGAGCAAAGATTTCGTAGTTATTTTCTGTGTCTGTGCGCGTGTGTGTGTGTGTGTGTGTGTGGAATCGCTTTCATACAATAGGCTTCTGTACTTCCAGTACCTCAGTAAAGACAAGCGTGAGAATTCCTGAGTCATAGTCGAAAATGGGCCAATTTGCAACCTCCGACACTGCGCTGTGATCACACACCACGTGCACACAAAGTGTGGATTTTTCCCAAAACTGTTCCTGGATGAATGAAACTCCTCCAGCGAGGCAGGGTACAGAGCACCCAGACTGGCATGCGCCTGGCTGGGAGTGAGTCCGCTTTGACCCTCAGTGGTTGGTGGGGCTGCGTGAGTGAAAGCTGGAAGTCTGGAGGGGAGCGAGACACGGCTCATTTTGGTGAGACGCCCAGTGCTCCTCCCTGGACTTTCATCCAGGAGCACCTTAGAGTAAAATGCACACTTTGTGTACGATTACAGTGTGTTATCATCAGCTAACCTCAGCCCGCTTCTTTACTGACAGACTGGAAGTATGGAGGTATTTATATAAAATAATTTAGACACCTGATCTTTTCTCTTTATTACCAGATCAGTGGTCAAATTTTTTTTATCCAGTGAATGCAATACGCTTCCGTAGGTTTTGCAGTTGTAAGGTTTAAAATTGCATGAAGGGATCAAAGATCATATCTTCAAGAAGCATAGTCAGATTTTCATGGTGTCAGAAACAGATCCCTGGAACATGTTTCGTTTGTGGACTCTGAAGCTTGGATCAAACTGCCTAGGTTGTAGCTTTCTGTCCATCATCCGGACAGGCAAAACAATGTGGCTTGAGAAGGTACAAAACAGCACGTCTTACCAACTTTACCACCTCACTGCAGTCTGCAGTTTCTGCCTTGCAGCTGAATACTTTGAGCATCTACCGTAGATGGAAAAGCAGTTTAGAAAATGTGCTTAAAGGTAAGTTCCACGCTTTTGAAGACTTTCATAACTCAGCTGGATCTGATGAGCTTGTTGAACTCGTACAGAGATGTGCTTACCTTGGCAAGGACATTCATATGGGAGCTTGACAGAGTTCAAGACTCAAGAGCTTATGAGGTCTTTGGACCCAGTGTAACAGTCTATCCCCCCGGATATCTTACCCCCTGGGGGTAAGTTATCCTTGGATATCTTACACCCCCGGGGGGAGAAGTCCTAGGATAGCTTACCCCCCAACCCTGGATATCTTACTCCCCACCCCAATATCTTGCAAAAATTAAGTTTTGCAAGATATGTTTGTCAATATGAATGGTTTTTTTTTGTTTGTTTGTAATCGTTGCATTTTTCACCTGTAACTCACTGTGCAGCACAGTTTACATCACAGACTCTTGCAAGTTCACATATAAGCAGCCCTAGTAAGGTACCATTCAGTACACAAAAGGATCAAGCTCAAGGTCAAAGGTCACAGTCACAGGAAGGTCAAACACTAAATTCAACTACACTTTCCTGGTCGCAATTTTTGAAATATAGCAGCAGGGGTTGGGAGATTTCCAGTGTGGGGTGGAAGATATCCTAGGATATCTTCCCCCCTGGGGGGGGGAGCTATCCGGGGAGGAAGCTGTACTGTTACACTGGGTGTCCGGCAATGCCAACACTGCATAGTATACAAGGTCCAAGTCTTTAAGGGATTGGTGCTTCATGTCCTGCAGTATGGTTGTGAGACTTGGGCACTAACTAGTGACCAAAGGCATCAACTGGATGCTGTTGGAACTATAGAGAATCCTTGTGTTTAATGCCTGGTTGCTTTGGTCTCCAACGCACCATGCTACTTGCTTTGCAAAGGAGTGTCAGCTATGACGCTATGGCCATATGAGCATGATCTTGTGCCCATGTGCCTCAGTGTTGAGGAGTCCAACAACTGGAAAAGGCCAAGCGCTCACCCCTGTACATATCAGCTGTCTACAGCAGATAGATGGATACTTCTGGGAGGTGCGTAAGGATGGGTTGTCTACTGAGAGTTTGCCCATCAGGTCCCAGGATGGTGCCACAGTACAGTGGATGCAGTGAGACGCTGCAGCAATGTCTTCTTCCAGAGTTGACCTATCCTGTCAGGAGTCGTGGGAAGCTGGAGCCTAGGCTAGGTGGCATTCAGATACATCACTAGTCCACTGCAGAACAAACAGCTTAGCAGACCGCTCACTCTAACATTCACACGAACAGTCAAGTTACTGTGCATGTCATTGAACAGCAGGAGTAAAGTCTGGGAGTGGGCGCTGGTGCTGTGTGTCGCTGCATCGACACTCACGCCACACAGAGAACTCGCAAACTTCACACACAAAAGCCTCAGCTGGAATCAAACCAGTGACATTCTTGATGTGGCAGGCTTTTTTCACCTGCTCCCCTTCTTTATTTCTTTATAATCACCTATCCATCTGCTCTTCTCGTCTGACAGTTGAATTGTCGCTCTCAGCCAGAGAATAATGGCATGTGTGTTGTATTTCAATCATTCCGGAGAAAGCAGCCTCCTGGTCTCCCCTCTCTTTGTGGCCATTGATATTTGCAGAGTGTATCATATAACTACAATGACACACACACACACACACACACACACACACACACACACACACACACACACACACACACACACACACACACACACACACACACACACACACACACACACACACACAGATATTTGCAGACTGTTATGCAGGCAAATACACATTACATGCATACCACACACACATCCACACAAAAGATGCAACATTTGAGAGAAGTATTCAGAAGACATATCCACAGTTTAAACCATAACAAATACCACCAGCAGTCACACCGGTCTCGCATCCTGTGTGGGTCCCTGATTGGTTTTCTGTTTTAGCAAATTCTGAATCTGTAGGTCTTCTTCTTTTTTCAACTGTTCCCATTAGGGGGCGCCACAGCCATCCTCAGCATCCTTCTCCCTTTATACCCTGGGTCCCTCCTCTGCACATGTCCAAACCATCTCAGTGTTGCCTCTTTGACTTTGTCTCCAAACGGTCCCACCTAAGCTGTCACTCTATGTTCATTCCTAATCCTGTCCATTCTCGTCACTCCCAAAGAGAATCACAGCATCTTCAACTCTGCCTCCTCCATCTCTGCTTCCCGTCTTTTTGTCAGTGCCACTGTCTCTGAGCTGTACAACATACCTGGTCTCACTACTGTCTTGTAGACTTTGCCCTTCAATCTTGCAAATATTCTTCAGTCACAAATCACTCCTGTTAACTTTCTCCACCCACTCCACCCTGCTTGCGTTCTCTTCTTCACCTCTCTACCACAGTCTCCATTACTTTGGACAGTTGACCCCAAGTATCGACTCATCTACTTTCACCACTTCTACTCCTTGTAACTGCACAATTCCACTGGGCTCCCTCTCATTCACACATATGTACTCAGTCTTGCTCCTACTTCCTGAGGAGGTTGTGGTCGTTTAACATCTGCAGGAAACTCCTGTGGATGTTCTACCAGTCCATAGTAGCCAGCGTCCTCTTTACACCATGGTGTGCTGGGGGGCAGCACATCCAAGAAGGACACATCCAGGCTGAACAAACTGATCAGGCAGGTTGGCTCTGTGGTTGGCATGAAGCTGGACTCTCTGGTGATGGTGGGAGAGAAGAGGACACTGGATAAACTGCTGGACATTATGGACGATGCCAGTCACGCTCTGCACACCGTCATCAGCAACCAGAGGAGCCTCTTCAGACACAGACTGCTTTTTCCCAAGTCCAGGACCAACAGACTGAAAAACTTCTTTGTCCCTCAGGCCATCAGACTGTACACTCCTCACTCAGGAGGAGGAGGAGCAACAGGGAAGACAGAGGATGGGAATGAGAGGAGCAGTTGTAGCCAGTAAGCCAGTATTTCTGGTATTTATATTTGTATTTACTTTTTGCAAATTGTTTTCTTACTTCTACTTTTGATACTGTGTGTGCTGTTACCCAGTGTGCTACTGTTCAATGCTGCTAGAACCTCAATTTCCCTGAGGGAGTCTTCCCAAGGGATTAATAAAATTTTATCTATTCTAATCTACTGACTTTCATTCCCCTTCTCTCCAGAGTGTATCTTCACATCTCCAGGCTAGACTCAATGTACATTCTACTCTCACTACATGTCAGGATTCTGTCTGTTCTGGGTCCTTGTTATGGTTTGGTCGCCATGCCCTGCCTCTGTCTTTTTCTGTCTGTTGTTTTATCATTATCTTCAGTGTTTTATTATCAGGTTGTGTTTCTTTAGTATCTGGGTTTGTTTTCTGTTCATTTATTTTCTGTTTAGCCTGTAGTTGCCATTTTATTATCATTACATTTATACTTTAGCTATTGTCAGTTCTGTTCTAGTTTTGGTTATAGTCTTTAATTTTATGTCGTTCTCTTTTTGGCTTGCCACTTTATTTCCTAGGTTTTTCCCTTTGTTTGTTCACATTAATAATTGTTGGTCTTTGGGCGCATCATGTTTTTCACCGTTGCTTTTTTCTGCCACTTATTTCTCTTACTTTACTTTGTCTCACTTCACTCTCTTGCACCTGCCTTTGTGTTTCTTGGTCATGCACCTTTCCAGAACCTTCCTCTCACCTGTTCCACATTCAAGCCCTGATTACGCCGCCCATTATTTAAGCCCTCACTGTCTCTATGTCCCCTGCCAGTTGTTGAAATCTTTTGCATCCTCACCTTTTGTCACAGTCTTGTTTGCCTCATGTTTTGACCTTGCTTGTTTTTCAGATCTCCGCCACAACCGTGAACCCCAACACTGTTTGTTCTTTTGAACCACGCCTCTACCTCACGATTATTTGTTTACCTCTCCGCACCGCTGACTGCCAAACCGTGTACCGTATACTAGCCTGTTTTTGAGATAAAGCCTTTTGATTACCTCAGTTCCTCAGCTTGCAAGTCTGCATTTTGTGTCCTCCTCCAGTTTAGTGTCTCACTCTCTCACACCATGACACTACACATCACAAAGTCATCAGCAAACATCATAGTCCATGGAGACTCCTGTCTGATCTTGTCCCGTCAACCTAATCCATCACCATTGTGATCAAGAAAGGATCCTTCATGTAATCCCACCTCCAGTGGACAGGGTTCAAGCATGTCTGAAGTAAAAACATATGAATGAAATCCATATAGTTTTTGAAAAAAATAAAAAGGACCGTTACTTTATTGACAGCCCTCGTATATTACCCTGTAACATGATGACTAAGCATGACAGATGATGCAAACTATTCCTTTTTAAAACCCTGCTAACTCAACTAAGAATTTGCATCATGTTTTTTTTACCAAAATTGGAGCATCTTTAACTTTTGATCCCTGTGAAAACTGAAAAGGTCCTTTGTCACCATTTTGCTGTTTTTACCCCATAACTCCAGAACATTCAGTCATAGTTAGTCCAAACTATACCTTTTTTTTAATCGTTAGGATCAGACAAATAATGTAGCATAGTTTTTAATGTGATTAAAGCATTTTTACATTTTGACCTCTGTGTAAATCTTCACTGACCCCTAGCTGGCTACAGCTACCACCCTGGGATGGTTATCATACATTTTTGTGAAAGCCATGGTACACTGAGGCCAGTTTCTAAGTGTCTTTTCGTCACCTTAAGAGATACCGAAAACCTGATTGGCCCATGGACTAATTAAAAAATGCCTGTGCAAGGAGTGGACTAGTGAGGGGAGCCACCAAGACAACTCTAAAGAGATATAGGCTTTTGGGAACAAACTGCACTATGCAACGATTGACTGTTTGCATCACCAGTTACACAACCTCATGCTGAAGTGGAGCAGAGAAGGATTTTCACACAAGAAAACTCATCAAATCTTGGCTCGAGCGTGTGACGTGCTGTCTGCTGAAGGTTTAGGCTGAAATCTGACATCTTCTCTCCTCTGTGCCAGGTCAGTGACTGGGTTCAGTCTTTGTGGTTCCTTGATTGTGAAATCACACAACAACCAAAGTTCTGCTCATCAAACGCCTGCAAAGACAGGAAAAATATGATGAAACTGACCTGTGCACGCTGTAATATTGCCCCCTGCCCCACTGGGGGGCTCCTCCTTTGCAGCCTATCGGCCCTGGCAGCCGTGCACCCGCCCACAGCCCTCCTCTACACCTGCTGCGGTGTGGGACGTTTTGTTTTTCTTTCTCCGCTTTGGTGTGTGTGAGCACATTAAACAAGCAGAGCCAGACTTAACCTTTACACCACGTTATGAAAACATGAGCGGTGGGGCCGCGCAGCGGACGGCTTATTCTACACATCTGTGTGACTGTGTTTGTGGTGTGTGGTGTGTGTGTGTGTTATGGAGGTAGCGTGCCCACAGGGAGGACCAGAGGTCTTCCTGTTTTGAATTCCTCCAAGCCAACTGTCATAATAGACTGAAGTGTCAGCAAAAAAAAAATGAGGATGAAGACGAGGAGAGGAAAACTACCAGGATGGTGCAACAACGTACACCGATTAATGTTTTATGTTCTTGACGTTTGCTTGCAGTTCATGTAACCGGTGCAGGTCACATGACCACAACGTGTCAGCAACAAAGTGGTTTTGGGGTTAAACCCAGAGAAGTTGCCGTGTCCACTAGGTAGCAGCAGCAGCAAATTGAACGGAAGTTTGTAGAAGTAGTCTTCATTCAACACAAGGACATAAACAAGATGAGAAAATAGCAGTGTACCTGGACAATGTCTGGCTGTGAGATTTCATAGAGATTTGGTGATTTTGGTCGCCTCGAACAGTATTGTAGATGATAGATCCTTGCATTCGATTAGTTCAATAAAACACTGAATTCATACACTGGTGAATATGATGGCATGAATGCCCCCTGAGGGTAATTTCTGTTTCATTTATGTTCCTTTATATAGCGCCAAATCACAACAGAGTTGCCTCAAGGTGCTTCACACAAGTAAGGTCTAACCTTACTAATCCCCAGAGCAGCAGTGGTAAGGAAAAACTTCCAAAAAAAAAAAAATTACAGAACAATTCACAAAACAAATATACAAGAAATGCTGTGGTGCACAGGACAGGAGGTTCGCCAACACAAATACCACACCCATGTATGGATGGAGCTGCACCTTAAACAGAGAGAAAAAACAGAATCAGACATCAGAAAGACAAGTAATACAGTATAATTTGCCAGCATTAAACAACAGAAAAACAGGATACTAGGTGATCACCGGCCACTATTTCAATTTCAATTTCAATTAATTTTTCATTTATATAGCGCCAAATCACAACAGAGTTGCCTCAAGAGGCTTCACACAAGTAAGGTCTAAACTACCAACCCGCAGAACAGCAGTAGTAGGAAAAACTCCCTCTGAGGAAGAAACCTCAAGCAGACCAGACTCAAAGGGGTGACCCTCTGCTTGGGGCCATGCTACAGACACAAATTACAGAACAATTCACAAAACACACATACAAGAAATGCTGCTGGTGCACAGGACAGGAGGGTTTTCTCTGAATGGAGCTGCCCCTTAAACAGAGAGAAAAAACAGAATCAGGCATCAAAAAGACAAGAAATACATTATAATTTGCCAGCATTAAACAACAAGAAAAACAGAAAAAACTAAGGTAATTGCCGGCCACAAGCCCAAGCTTCACCAAAATACCCAGGATTTAGGTAAGGTTGGGGCTGTGGCCTGCTCCGTTTCCTAATAAAATTAATTTAAATGAGTAAAAAGCGTAGAACTATACTATGCCAGAATGCTAGCCATACGAAAGGGAAAATAAGTGCGTCTTAAGTCTGGACTTGAAAGTCTCCACAGAATTCTGACTGTTTTATTGATGCAGGGAGATCATTCCACAGAACAGGGGCATGATAAGAGAAAGCTCTATGACCCGCCAGACTTCTTATTCACCCTAGGTACACAAAGTAGTCCTGCACCCTGAGAACATAAAGCCCAGGCCGGTACGTAAGGTTTAATTAGGTGAGCTAGGTAGGGAGGGTGCCAGTCTGTGAACAATGTTATAGACTAGTAGCAGAACCTTAAAATCTGATCTCACTGGGACAGGAAGCCACTGAAGAGATGCCAAATGGGTGTAATGGTGTGGGCGAGCTTTCTGCCTTCATGTCAAAAGTCTGGCTGCAGCATTTTGAACCAATTGGAGAGCCCTAATGCTGGACTGTGGTAAACCAGAAAATAGAACATTGCAGTAGTGCAATCAAGAAGAGATAAACGCATGGATCAGGTCTCAGTACAGCCATAGACAGGATGGGTTGAATCTTGGCTATATTTCGCAGATGGAAGAAAGCAGTCCTTATAATATTTCTAATGTGGAGGTCAAAGGACAATATAGGATCAAAAATTACCCCAAGCTTCCTCACTTTGTCAGTGTAATGTATGACACATGAGCCTAGGCTAAGCGTTTACTGGTCAAATTGATGCTGATGTCTCACTGGACAAGAACCATCATTTTAGTCTTATCAGAGTTTAAAAGTAGGAAGTTTCTAGATATCCAGCTTATCACTGATGCAAGGCAATCTTCTAAGGATTTTATGTGGATGAGATTACCAGGAGGTTACCGCATGTATAACTGAGTATCATCAGCATAGCAGTAAAAGGGAATCCCAAAATGCCGCAATATGTGCCCAATGGGGTGCTATATAAAGGGAGAAAAGCAGGGGGCCCAAGATGGACCCCTGGTGGAACCCCAAATTTCATGTCACTAAGGTAGAGGTGGTGTATTGTACAAAACACAGTGAGAATGACTTGTCAAGGTATGACGTTCAACCATGCAAGGGCACTCCCAGTAATCCCAAAATGATTTTTCAGCCTATCAAGTAGAATATGATGATCCACAGTATCAAATGCAGCACTGAGATCTAACAGCACCAGAACCGTAGTGGTGTCCAAATCCATTGCAAGCAGAAGATCATTCACTACTGTAGTGAGAGCCATCTTTGTGGAATGATATTTTCTAAAAGCAGACTGAAGTGGCTCAGAGGAGATTATTCTCAGTAAGATAGGTCCAGTCCAGAATTTTAGAGCAAAATGATAGATCGCATATCGGTCGATAGTTTTCAATACACTAGGGTCAAAGATTAGGATTCTTAAGTAATGGTTATTCACTGCAGATTTGAAACATTTCGGAACAGATCAGAAGTTAAGAAAGATGAATAATTTCCAAGCACAGTCGGCCCAAGAGTAGGCCACAGGTCCTTAAACAGTTTCGTTGGTATAGATCATATAAACAGGTTGTGCTTTTAGTTGTATGTTACGAGTTTCGTCAACATGCCTAAAGAGATACTCTAAAATTCTGTAAATCTTTGTAATACCTCAGTAATGGCAACCTAACTCAATCACAGGGTGTAGTGGCCGGTTAAGTCTGCTGGGATATGCTGAACATATTCTTCTATTTTCTTCTCAAAGTAATCCAGGAATATCGTGTGCTGTAAATGGAGAGTGAACTACAGGGTGGTGGTCCATGAATAAGTGTTTCCACCATGTCGAACAAGAACTTTGAGATATGCTTGTTTGTGTTGATCAAATCAGAGTAGTAGGTCTGCTTTGTAGACAATAATGCATGCCTTATAGTCTAAGATAGCATCATGCCATGCAAGGTGGAATACTTCTAATTTTGAACGACGCCATTTCCGTTCTAGACCTCTTGCATTATGCTTGAGGGTCACGCAGGTAATCATTGAACCAAGGTGACTGTGATTTGGGGGGGAGCGTGGTTTTAACACAGGTGGTGCAATCATATCGAGTGTAGTTGTGAGCACTGAGTTTAAACTATCCACAAGTCTGTCTACTGACTGGGTATTTGTCAAATGTGAAGCTAAGACATCAGGCAGTCTAGCTTTGAGTTCAGTCTTAGTTGAGGAGTTGATGCATCACCATAATGATATACAAGGTTGTTGTTCCACTAAACACAGCAATGAAACTGTAAACTTAATAAGTGAGTGATCACAGAGTACTGATGTAAAAGGCATGATGTCAATATTCGTGACAGCAATCAGCAGTACCACGGCATGAACCAAATCCAGGGTATTTCCACCAATGTGCGTCGAGTCCTGAATGCATGCCAAAATCCTAATGCATTCAGAATTTCCATAAATGATTTGCAGAGGGGATCAGAAGGCTTTTTATATGAACGTTAAAGTTGCCAATGAGCAGCAATGTTACCTGCTGTTACTAGTTGACAAGTTAGAGATGAATGCACCAAATTCAACTAAGAATTCAGAATATGGGCCAGGAGGCCTATATACAGTGACAAAGTAATATGGTTGATTTTTATTCTTCTGACCTTGGCAATGCGTAACATCCTGAGCAGATCGGAGAATCAGAATGCTCAAAACGAGTTATATTTGTGACCCCCAATAGCTAATAAGCTAAACCTAGATTTATAAATAAGAGCAACACCCCCACCTTGCTTCACATCACGAGGGACTGTGAGTAAGGGACCTCTAGCCTTATGCTTGAGGTGATGCAGGTACTCATTGAACCAAGGTGACGGTATTTTGGTGGGGGCGCGGTTTTAATAAAGGTGGCGCAATCATATCGAGTGTAGATTTGAGCACTGAGTTTAAACTATCCACAAGACTGTCTACTGATTGGTTATTTGCCATATGTGAAGCAAGACATCAGGCAGTCTAGCTTCGAGTTCAGTCTTAGTTGTGGAGTTGATGCATCGCTGTAGTGATTTAGAAGGTTGTTGTTCCACTAAACACAGCAATGAAACTGTAAACTTAATAAGTGAGTGATCACAGAGTACTGATGTAAAAGGCATGATGTCAATATTCGTGACAGCAGTCAGCAGTACCACGTGCATGAACCAAATCCAGGGTATTTCCACCAATGTGCGTCGAGTCCTGAATGCATTGCCGAAATCCTAATGCATTCAGAATTTCCATAAATGATTTGCAGAGGGGATCAGAAGGCTTATTTATATGAACGTTAAAGTTGCCAATGATCAGAATGTTACCTGCTGTTACTAGTTGACAAGTTAGAGATGAATGCACCAAATTCAACTAAGAATTCAGAATATGGGCCAGGAGGCCTATATACAGTGACAAAGTAATATGGTTGATTTTTATTCTTCTGACCTTGGCAATGCGTAACATCCTGAGCAGATCGGAGAATCAGATGCTCAAACGAGTTATATTTGTGACCCCAATAGCTAATAAGCTAAACCTAGATTTATAAATAAGAGCAACACCCCCACCTTGCTTCACATCACGAGGGACGTGAGTAAGGGACCTCTAGCCTTATGCTTGAGGTGATGCAGGTACTCATTGAACCAAGGTGACTGTATTTTGGTGGGGGCGCGGTTTTAATAAAGGTGGCGCAATCATATCGAGTGTAGATTTGAGCACTGAGTTTTAAACTATCCACAAGACTGTCTACTGATTGGTTATTTGCCATATGTGAAGCAAAGACATCAGGCAGTCTAGCTTCGAGTTCAGTCTTAGTTGTGGAGTTGATGCATCGCTGTAGTGATTTAGAAGGTTGTTGTTCCACTAAACATGGCAGTGAAACTGTAAACTTAATAAGTGAGTGATCAGAGACCACTGATGCAACAGGCAAGATGTCAATATTTGTGACAGCAATACCATGTGTGAGAACCAATTCCCGGGTATTTCCACTAATGTGCGTCGAGTCCCGAATGCATTGTCGAAATTGTAATGCATCCACAAGTTCCATAAATGATTTGCAAAGGGGATCAAATGGCTCATTTATATGAATATTAAAGTCACCAATGACCAAAATGTTATCTGCACTAGTTGACAACTTAGGGATGAACGTGCCAAATTCATCTAAGAATTCAGAGCATGGGCCAGGAGGCCTATATACAGTGAGAAATACGGCTGATTTTTATTCTTCTGACTTTGGCAATGCGTAGTATCCTGAGAATCAGATGCCTAAACGAGTTATATTTGTGACCCCCCCAACAGCTAATAAGCTAAACCTAGATTTATAAATAAGAGCAACACCCCCGCCTTGCTTTGCATCACGATGGACATGACTAAATATATATGGTGATGGGCAGGCCTCATTTAAGGGGAGGACAGCTGTAGGTTTAAGCCAGATTTCACATAACCCAATCATATCTAAGTGATGATCAATAATTAATTCATTAATCAATGATGATTTTGAGGATAGTGATCATATGTTAATGAGACCCAGACTAAGGACCTCAGTGGGGTTGACAGATGGACTGTTTGGGTTTGGACTGTTTGGGTTTAGAGGAACATATATAAGATGCCTATAAGTAGGTTTAGGTTTGAGACATTCCACACGAGTTGTAGGTAGCAGACAAGAAATCTTTGATATTGCTGGAACAACCATTGGGCCATGTAGTAATCAATGTAGTAATGGGTATTAAATTTGCAAAGCATATCCCTCTATGATTTTTATGGACACGTCTACGGAAGCAGGCCACAGTCTCAACTTGTTGAATTTTCCTCCCTGGCAGATAAAACTGCATTATCACCATAGTGGATTTTCTGCACTAATTTCCCTGCTAAGCTAATAGATTCCACACCCACATTTGTCATAAGCCTTGCAGGGTCTCTAATCACCTGTCCCGTGGCCTGTTGTAAATTCCTAATGTTACCCTCCCTGTACAGCTCTATCTATGTTTGCAGACAAGATGGCAGCACCTTCCCCAGTAGGGTGGAGGCTGTCCGGCATCAGCAAGCCATGGTGGCCCCAGAACGAAGGCCATTTATCAATAAAACTAAAGCCTTGCTGTCTACAAAATTGCGCCAGCCACCTATTTAACGATGTGAGCCTGCTCAATGCCTCATCATTACCCCCGGGATGGGAGGGGACCAGAGACTATTAATCAATGCTGACACATCTTTCTGGCAAGCGCACAAGTCCTCTCTATATCCATTTTTGTGACCTCTGAGTGCTTCATCTTGACATCATTGGTGCCAACATGAATAACTATGTGATTATATCTCATGTCATGTTCTTTAGTCTGTCTTCCATTCTGCAGTGTCAGCACCCTAAGATGGGATGCAGTGTCGGGAGCTCTGGCCCCAGGAATACATTTAACGTCAGCCGGCATCTGTAACCTGACTTTGCGGGTGATAGAATCTCCTATCACTAAAGTCTGGCATTTCGGCCTGGAGGACAGGAGTGGAAGTCACTTGTGGGTTCAAAGAATTCACATTAGGCAAATCCAAGGGGGAGAACTGATTCACAATTCACAGTGGCGAGTGTGATTGGGGTACCACAACTGGACACCAAGCCGTACGGGGCTTCCTCTGCCTAGCCACAGTCCGAAAGCCGTCCTCCACAGCCAGCATTTCTAGGCTGATAGTAATGGGCACGCCAGCTGGCCCAACACTAACCTCATCTGGATTGTCCGTAACATCTAACTCCACTGAGCTAAGAAGCTGTTCTAACTTATGGACATCTCTAAAAGAGCCACCCTAACTTCCAACATCACGCAGGATTTACAGAGCGTGTAAAGTATTGTACTTTGTGCACTAGGAAATTCAAGAGTATAGCCAAGCAAGCGTGAGCTAACCACTAATGAATAAGCTAACCACTCCTAAGGCTTCAAAGGATTCAGGATTTAAGGATTCACAGAGAAGTAAATAAATTAGTAACTGCATGAAGTACCCTGCATTACTTTGTGCAATCATCACCAGGGGTATTTCAAGAATGTACAATGTACAACATTCCAGCCATAGGGTTTTCTCACTACATGTGGATGTGTAAGCTTTATAGTACCATATTTGCACATTGGAATGCCCAGAGTCTTCTGCGCTAAAAATTCTTCCTTTAAGAGTTGGTGGGCCTTCATCAGAATGCCCATTTGAATGAAATGTCTGATTTTTTATCACAAATAAATAATAAATAAGTAACCGTTTGTGTTTGTTTTTGTCCTGTTAAATCCTTTTTTCATTCATTAACTGTGTTGCTTCATTCAACACAAACACATAAACAAGATTATTATTTGTTTATGAGAAACTAGCAGAGCCAGAAAGTTATGTACATGCACCAAACTTTGAACGGACATCAGACAGAGAACTTTCCCAATGGTTGTTTTGTCCTGTCCTTGTTCTAGCTTGCCAGTGGACGTCCAATGAACATTACCCTGCTTTCTCATGTCAGCAGCATAAAAACTGTTACAGCAGATTTCTGTCTTAACCTTCACTAAGCTAGCCACTGTCCTAGAATACTTAGTTTTCTTGTAAACATCTTTCAAAATAAGAGTCCATTTTAACATAAACTTCATTTCCAAGTGAATCTCTCTACAAGTTCAACTCTTTCATCACATACAGAAATATTTCTGATGGCTAAATCCAGGAAGTCATTAAAGCCTGAATCTTTGTCTTGATCCAGGAAAATCTCAAACCCACACACTCTGATTCCTCAAACAGCTTCTCAAGTGCTGCTATCAGAATATCCATTGACTCCCAAAAGATCACAGCATCATCTGTGAGGTTAATATTAGTAAGCCTTTCCTCAACAATTAAAGCACTCGAGTCACTGGTTCTCAAAACCGTACCCAACACCCAGTCCGAGCAAGCATCAAACAGTGTAGGAGCCAGAACACACCCCTGATCAATGCCAGTATTCACTGGGGGAAAAACAAAACATTAGTTCACTCATTTGCCACCAGGGTATTCATGTACATAATGCAGGTAATCAAGGTATTTCACGCAATCTGAATGAGCAAATCAATGTTATGATGCCGGATGACGTTAAATGTATTCCTGGGGCCAGAGCTCCCGACATCGCATCCATCTTAGGGTTGCTGACACTGCAGAAGGGAAGACAGATGAAGGAACTTGACATGAGATATAGTCACATAGTTATTCACGTCGGCACCAATGATATCAGGATGAAGCACTCAGAGGTCACAAAAATAGACATAGAGAGGACTTGTGACCTTGTCAGAAAGATGTGTCTGCATTGATTAATAGTTTCTGGTCCCCTCCCCTCCCGGGGTACTGATGAGGCGTTTAGCAGGCTGAAATAAGTGGCTGGTGCAGTTTTGTAGATAGCAAGGCTTAGCTTTATTGATAACTGGCTTTCGTTCTTGGGCCGCCATGGCTTGCTGATGTGGGACGGCCTCCCACCCTACTGGGGAAGGTGCCGCCATCTTGTCTGCGAACATAGATAGAGCTCTACAGGGAGGGTAACATTAGGAATCTACAGCAGGCCACAGAGCAGGTAATTGGAGACCCTCCAAGGCTTATGACAATGTGAGTGTGGAATCCATTAGCTTAGCGGGGAAATTAGTGCAGAAAATCCACTATGGTGATAGTGCAGTTTATCTGCCAGGGAGGGAAAATTCAACAAGTTGAGACTGTGGCCTGCTTCCGTAGACATGTCCATAAAAATCATAGAGGGATATGCTTTCCAAACTTAATACCCATGAGGATGAGGATGATGTTGAAATTGAGGATGGCCCAGTGGTTGTTCCAGCAATAGCAAAGATTTTGTGTCTGCTACCGACAACACGCGTGGAACGTCTCAAACCTAAACCTACTTTTAGGCATCTTATATATGCTATTCTGGAACCACCCCTAAACCCAAACAATTCAACTCTAAATCCCACTGAGGTCCTTAGACTGGGTCTCATTAACATAAGATCACCATCCTCAAAATCATTGTTGATCAATGATCTAATTATTAATCATCACTTAGATATGATTAGGTTATGTGAAACCTGGCTTAAACCTACAGCTGTCATCCCCTTGAATGAGGCCTGCCCACCAGCATATATATTTAGTCACGTCCCTTGTGATGCAAAGCAAGGCAGGGGTGTTGCTCTTATTTATAAATCTAGGTTTAGCTTATTAGCTATTGGGGGTCACAAATATAACTCGTTTGAGCATCTGATTCTCCGCTCTGCTCAGGATGTTACGCATTGCCAAGGTCAGAAGAATAAAAATCAGCTGTATTACTTTGTCACTGTATATAGGCCTCCTGGCCCATATTCTGAATTCTTAGTTGAATTTGGTGCATTCATCTCTAACTTGTCAACTAGTAACAGCAGGTAACATTCTGATCATTGGCACTTAACGTTCATATAAATAAGCCTTCTGATCCCCTCTGCAAATCATTATGGAAATTCTGGATGCATTAGGATTTCGGCAATGCATTAAGGACTCGACGCACATTGGTGGAAATACCCTGGATTTGGTTCACGCACGTGGTATTGCTGATTGCTGTCACGAATATTGACATCATGCCTTTTACATCAGTACTCTCTGATCACTCACTTATTAAGTTTACAGTTTCGTTGCTGTGTTTAGTGGAACAACAACCTTATATATCATTATGGTGATGCATCAACTCCTCATCTAAGACTGAAATCAAAGCTAGACTGCCTGATGTCTTAGGTTCACATCTGACAAATACCCAGTCAGTAGACAGACTTATGGATAGTTTAAACTCAGTGCTCAAAACTACACTCGATATGATTGCACCACCTGTGTTAAAACCACGCTCCCCCAAATCACAGTCACCTTGGTTCAGTGATTACCTGCGTGACCTCAAGCATAATGCAAGAGGTCTAGAACGGAAATGGCGTCGTTCAAAATTAGAAGTATTCCACCTTGCATGGCATGATGCTATCTTAGACTAGACTATAAGCATGCATTATTGTCTACAAAGTGAACCTACTACTCTGATTTGATCAACACAAACAAGCATATCTCAAAGTTCTTATTCGACATGGTGGCAACACTTATTCATGGACAACCACTTGTAGTTCACTCTCCTTTTACAACACAAGATTTCCTGGATTACTTTGAGAATAAAATAGAAGACATTAGGTTAAACATATCCCGGCATGCTTTAACCCAGCCACTACACCATGCTATTGAGGTGGGCGCCACTACTGAGGTATTACCTAGATTTACAGAATTTGATAGTATCTCACTAGGCATGCTGATGAAACTTGTAAGGACCTGTGGCCCACTCCTGGCCGACTGTGCTGGAAATTATTAATCTTTCTTAACTTCTGGATCTGCTCCTAATGTTTCAAATCTGCAGTGATTAAACCATTACTTAAGAAACCTAATCTTGACCCTAGTGTATTGAAAAACTATCGACCGATATCAAACTATCATTTTGCTCTAAAATTCTGGAAAAAGTGGTGTCACGGCAGCTCGTAGACTATTTTACTGAGAATAATTTCTTTGAGCCACTGCAGTCTGCTTTTAGAAAATATTATTCCACAGAGACGGCTGTCACTAAAGTGGGTGATGATCATCTGCTTACAATGGATTCGGACACCACTATGGTTCTGTTGCTGTTAGATTTTAGTGCTGCATTTGATACCATGGATCGTCATATTTTACTTGTTAGGCTGGAAAATCATTTTGGGATTACTGGGAGTGCCCTTGCATGGCTGACATCATACTTGACCAGTCGTTCTCACTGTGGTTTGTACAGCAACACTACCTCTAACCTTAGTGACATGAAATTTGGGGTTCCACAGGAGTCTGTCTTAGGCCCCCTGCTTTTCTCCCTTTATATAGCACCCTTTGGGCACATATTGCGGCATCTTGGATTACCTTTCACTGCTATGCAGATGATACTCAGTTTTACATGCCGTAACTGCTGGTAATCTCGTTCACATAAAAATTCTTAGAAGATTGCCTTGCAGTAGTGAGAAGTTGGATGTCTAGAAACTTCCTACTTTTAACTCTGATAAGACTGAAATGATGGTTCTTGGTCCAGTGAGACATCGGCATCAATTTGACCAGTTAACCCTCAGCCTAGGCTCATGTGTCATACATCACACTGACAAATGAGGAACCTTGGGGTAATTTTGATCCTTCATTGTCCTTTGGCCTTCACATTAGAAATATTACAAGGACTACTTTCTTCCAACTGTGAAATATAGCCAAGATTCATCCCATCCTGTCTATGGCTGATACTGAGACCCTGATCCATGCTTTTATCTTTTCTAGATTGGACTACTGCAATGTTCTATTTTCTGGTTTACCCGCAGTCTAGCATTAGGGGTCTCCAATTGGTTCAAAATGCTGCAGCCAGAACTTTTGACATGAAGCAGAAAGTACAACCACATTACACCCATTTTTGGCATCCTTCAGGCTTTCCTGTCCCATGAGATCAGATTTTAACGTTCTGCTACTAACCTATAAAATTATTCATGGACTGGCACCTCCCTACCAGCTGACCTAATTAAACCTTATGTACCGGCCAGGGCTTTACGTTCTCAGTGTGCAGGACTACTTTGTGTCCCTAAGGTGAATAGAAGTCTGCGGGTCATAGAGCTTTCTCTTATCGTGCCCCTGCTCTGTGGAATGATCTCCCTGCGTCAATAAAACAGTCAGATTCTGTAGAGACTTTCAAGTCCAGACTTAAGACGCACTTCTTTTCCCTTTCATATGGCTAGCATACTGGTACAGTTTTGTTTTACGCTTTTTACTCTTTTAATTCATTTTATTAGTAAACTGAGCGTGTCGCTGCCTCAACTTTACCTGAATTCTGGGTCTTTTAGTGAAGCTTAGGGCTAGTGGCCCGTGATCACCTTCGTATTTCTTCTGTTTTCTTGTTGATTAATGCTGGCAAACTATACAGTATTTTTGTCTTTCTGATGCCAGATTCTGTTTTTCTCTCTGTTTAAGGTGCAGCTCCATCCACAGATGGGAGTTATATTGTGTTGGCGACCCTCCTGTCCTGTGCACCAACAGCATTTCTTGTATATTCGTCCGTGAATTGTTCTGTGAATTGTTCTGTAATTAATGTTTGTAACATGGCCCAAGCAGAGGGTCACCCCTTTGAGTGTGGTCTGCTTGAGTTTTCTTCCTCAGAGGGGGTTTTTCCTTACCACTGTTGCTCTGGCAGTTGGTAAGGTTAGACCTTACCTGTGTGAAGCACCTTGAGGCAACTCTGTTGTGATTTGGCGCTATACAAATTAAATAAATTGAAATTGAAAATTGATGCCCTTTTGGTTAGACTGTGACAGAAAATGTGACAGGTTTTCACAAACATCCATACAACTATATATCGATACATACAGTTGCCTTTTAGAAATTAGATGAGCTCTTTTTTCCACCTGGCGCTGAGCAGTGCACAGCGTAACAAAAGTATTGTTGCTGGTTTCCAACCAGTACAGTTGTCATTTTCACACCTGTGCACCCACAGCCATGTTGGCTCTTAAAATGACTTGTGGTCATGCTCATTGTTGGTGTGCTGCTATTGTTACAGCAGCAGAAAGCAGCTGCACCAGAGACCAGCAAAAACGCAACCTAAAGTTATGTGAATTTTCTTTTTTTCCTGCTATATACACAGCTCAATATTCAAGTATGCCTTACCTAGGTAGGTTCATGATGCACGTAGACTCTACTACGAATTGGGACATGAACCTACAATGGAACGTCAAAACAAGATTCCAAAAGTTGACAGAAGAACATCCTGATAGTTTCTTTTTAGCTACACTGTAGTGGTGTGCTGAAGAAAAAAGACAATGATAAGAAAAAAACATTTCACTGCTGAAAATGTTATGGCACCAACTCTCCTGTGTGACCAAGAGGAGGTCATTGAAAATCCGGCCTCAACAGATAAGAGCCTACGTTTTGCTCGCCGCTGGTGCATCGCCAGCTTTGCTGCACTGCTCGTCCTGCCCTGTGGAAGTACATATGCAATATCCTCATAATTATTTCCCCCTTCATTATTGGGCCTCTGAGCTGTTGATGTGCATATAAACCCATGAGTGGAAGCTTCGGAGGACGGCGGCGACCTCCCACTGACCCTCGTTAGGCAGATGTCGTGAGAACACAAAGCATGAATCAGTTCACCTGAAATCACTTGTACATGTGATGCAGCTGCACTGCAAGTGGCGAAAGGTCAACAAGGAGTCAACACGCTGCTGTTTGGAGGGAGGGGTTAGCAGGGACGGAAGGAGGGAGGGGTTAGCAGGTGGGTGGAGTCACAACACAGGGTTTTATGTGTAGCAGAGTTGAGACAATGAACGCACAGGTCTTGATCTTGGTGGAGGAAATGCTACCATCAGAGCTGAATCACTGACTGCAGAAAACAACAACAACAAAAGTTTCATTTCATTAAAGTGTAATTGCAAATGGTCAATATGTTATGCAAAAATACATAAAACTCACATTAAAAACACAAAATCAAAATTTAATTACAAAACTGTTTCAGGTCGGGATCAAGTTTGAAATCATACAAGTTAGGACCAGCATTGTAGCTGCTGGAGTCCAAAGACACACCCACATTTCATCGAGCTGCTGCAGATAAATGGTTACTTTCAGAAGGTTAAGATGGACCAGTTTTCTGCTTGGGTGCTCGCTATCCCGAAAGTGGTTCTGTAATATAGTGGCAGCAACATGCAGCACCCAAGACCTGACCTGACCTGACCTGTCAGGATCCAGTGTCAGTTCTGCAGGTAGTAGTTTGTTTAGTTGTTTCACCAAAAATTACAATGTGCTAATTCATACGAGGGCTGTCAATAAAGTAACGGTCCTTTTTATTTTTTTCAAAAACTATATGGATTTCATTCATATGTTTTTACGTCAGACATGCTTGAACCCTCGTGCGCATGCGTGAGTTTTTCCACGCCTGTCGGTGACGTCATTCGCCTGTGAGCACTCCTTGTGGAGGAGTCGTCCAGCCCCTCGTCGGAATTCCTTTGTCTGAGAAGTTGCTGAGAGACTGGCGCTTTGTTTGATCAAAATTTTTTCTAAACCTGTGAGACACATCGAAGTGGACAAGGTTCGAAAAATTAAGCTGGTTTTCAGTGAAAATTTTAACGGCTGATGAGAGATTTTGAGGTGATTCTGTCGCTTTAAGGACTTCCCACGGTGCGAGACGTCGCTCAGCGCTCTCAGCCGCCGTCGTCAGCCTGTTCAAGCTGAAAACCTCCACATTTCAGGCTCTATTGATCCAGGACGTCGTGAGAGAACAGAGAAGTTTCAGAAGAAGTCGGTTTCAGCATTTTATCCGGATATTCCACTGTTAAAGGAGATTTTTTTAATGAAAGACGTGCGGACGGATCCGCGCGTCGGGACGCAGCCGACGCGGTGCGGCGGCACAGGAAAAACACCTCCGTGTTGATAACCATTTGTAAAATCCAGGCGGCTTTTGATGGCTTTCAGTGGAGTGAGTATATGAGAAATTGTTTAACAGGTAGGACATGTTCCAACTTGTCCTTAAGGCTTCCAACAGAGGTGTTTTTCCTGTGGCGGAGCGTCGCGGCGGCTGCGTCCCGACGCGCGGACCCGTCCGCACGTCTTTCATTAAAAAAATCTCCTTTAACAGTGGAATATCCGGATAAAATGCTGAAACCGACTTCTTCTGAAACTTCTCTGTTCTCTCACGACGTCCTGGATCAACAGAACCTGAAATGTGGAGGTTTTCAGCTTGAACAGGCTGACGACGGCGGCTGAGAGCGCTGAGCGACGTCTCGCACCGTGGGAAGTCCTTAAAGCGACAGAATCACCTCAAAATCTCTCATCAGCCGTTAAAATTTTCACTGAAAACCAGCTTAATTTTTCGAACCGTGTCCACTTCGATGTGTCTCACAGGTTTAGAAAAAATTTTGATCAAACAAAGCGCCAGTCTCTCAGCAACTTCTCAGACAAAGGAATTCCGACGAGGGGCTGGACGACTCCTCCCACAAGGAGTGCTCACAGGCGAATGAAGTCACCGACAGGCATGGAAAAACTCACGCATGTGCACGAGGGTTCAAGCATGTCTGACGTAAAAACATATGAATGAAATCCATATAGTTTTTGAAAAAAATAAAAAGGACCTACTTTATTGACAGCCCTCGTATATATATATATATATATATATATATATATATATATATATATATACGAGGTCTGTGATGAAAAGAGCAGTCCTTTTTATTTTTTTCAAAAAATAAATGGATTTGATTCATATGTTTTTACGTCAGACATGCTTGAACCCTCGTGCGCATGCGTGAGTTTTTTCACGCGTCGGTGACGTCATTCGCCTGTGGGCAGGCCTTGAGTGAGGAGTGCTCCACCCCGCCCATTGGAATATCTTTGTCTGAATAGCTGCTGCAGACGGCGCGCGTTGCTTTATCAAAATTTTTTCTGGACCTGTGAGGGATATCCGAGTGGACACTATTCGAGAAATTAAGCTGGTTTTCGGTGAAAAGTTTAACGGCTGATGAGAGATTATGGGGTGTTTCTGTCGCTGTAAGGACTTCCCACAAAGCGGGACGTCGCGCAGTGCTTCCAGGCGCCGTCGTCGGCCTGTTTCGACCTGAAAACATTCTAATTTAAGGCTTAATTCACCTAGGACATCGTGAGAGAACAGAGAAGATTCAGAAGAGGCCGACATGAGGACTTTCTGCGGACATTTCACTGTTTAAGGACATTTTGTAATGAAAGACGTGCGGGCAAATTCGCCGAGTCGTTTCCGTGACGACTCAGCAAATCTGTGTGCGCTGCGACAGGAAAAACACCTCCGTGTTGAAAACCATTTGTAAAATTCAGGCAGCTTTTGATGGCTTTCAACAAGTGAGTAACTGAGAAATTGTTTAACAGCTTGGGCATGTTCCAACTTGCCCGTTAAGGTTTCCAACGGAGGTGTTTTTCCTGTTGCGCCCCCCCGGCCCGACATGCGACTCTGCCCGCACGTTCTTTCATTACAAAATGTCCGTTAACAATGGAATGTCCGAATAAACTCCTCATGCCGACTTCTTCTGAAAGTTCTCTGTTCTCTGACGACTTACTGGGTCAACAGAGCCTGAAATGTGGAAGTTTTCAAATTGAAACGGCGAGACGCTGCTGCCTCGAAGCGCAGATCGGCGTCAGGCGCCGTGGGCCGTCCTTAAAGCGACACTACCAGACCAAAATCTCTCATCAGCCGTTAAAATTTTTACCGAAAACCAGCTGAATTTATCGAATGGTGTCCACTCAGTTGTGCCTTACAGTTTTTGAAAAATTTTTTATCAAACAAAGCAGCAGTTTCTGAGCCATTCCTAAACAATGAAAGTGACTCCTCACTCAAAGACTGCCCACAGGCGAATGACGTAACCGACAGGCATGAAAAAAACTCTTGCATGCCCACGAGGGTTCAAGCATGTCTGATGTAATCACACGTGATTCAAATCCATATGGTTTTTGAAAAAAATAATAAGGTCCGTTACTTTTATCACAGACCTCGTATATGAGATTGATTCAAATAATAAGCATGATCAGAAGGACATAAGGACACTTACATTTCAAAATAATGCAGATCAAAAACATGAGGACATCAATCCACAGATGTGATACCTTCTGTCCTGATGCCCTACCCCAGCCCTGTTGCTGCTCCCCTGACAGATGAAGTCCTGTGCGCTTGAATAAATCTATTATTTCTATCAGATTATCCCATTGGAGACTCAGAAGAACGAAACCTAAACCATCTCACACTGGATGAGCGTTCCAATAGTGGACAGGTTGCCAGTTGCTAATAGGCACACACAACTTCACACTCACACCTTCAGACAAGTCAGAGGCAGCAATTAAGCTGTAAAGCACTTTGTGACCTGATATCTGTGAAAGAAATAAGACCTATATTGGCCCTGAGGCCCATTGGTGCTGGGACCTATTCCTGGATTCTGTAGTGTGAAGCAGATGAGAGTCTATGACTCCTGCTGGACAGGACACCCGTCCAACATAAATTACTTCCTCTAGCCAAGGTCAATACTCATTCAGAGCTGAGTGCACTGGGACAATACAGATAAAGTGTCTTGTCCAAGGACACAGGCAGATGGACTGGGAATTGAACCCTTGTCTACAACCCCAGTTCCAATGAAGTTGGGGCGTTGTGTAAAATGTAAATAAAAACAGAATCCTTCAACCTATCTTCAATTGAATACACCACAAACACAAGATTTAATGTTCAAACTGATAAACTTTATTGTTTTTGTGCAAATATTTGCTCATTTTGAAATGGATGCCTGCAACACTTTTCAAAAAAGCTGGGACAGTGGTATGTTTTCCACTGTTACATCACCTTTCCTTCTAACAACAGTCAGTAAGTGTTTAGGAACTGAGGACACTCATGACTGAGTATAAAAGGAGCATCCAAAAAGTCTCAGCCGTTTACAAGCAAAGATGGGGTGAGGATCCCCGCTTTGTGAACAGCTACATGAAAAAATAGTCCAGCAGTTTAAGAACAATGTTTCTCAACATTCTATTGCAAGGAATTTAGGGATTCCATCATCTACAGTCCTCTATAATCAGAAGATTCAGAAAATATGGAGAACTTTCTACACGTAAGCGGCAAGGCCGATAACCAACATTGAATGCCTGTGACCTTTACTCCCTCAGGCAGCACTGCATTAAAAACCGGCATAAAAACTGGGGGAGTTTGAAGGGGTCCTGCTTGTTGCGCTGGGGGTACTTGGGGGCATCGTGCTTCCTGGCCCCGGGGGTTGGGCCTCCCCTCTTGTCTGGGGGCCGAGCCCTGCCCTCATATGGCTCGGTGGTCCCTGCCCGTGTTTTGGATTCGGTTGTGTGGCCTTTGCCCCCGTCCTTGCCACCGCTCACTCCCACCTTCAGGGCTGTGGCCCTGGTGGTGTGAATCTGGGGTCCCCCCCATTGGTGGGCTCTGCCGGCACCCTGTGTGCTTCCCTTGGGTATGGGGCTGCTCCCCATGCCTCCGTGGGGGGTGGTGTTGGGGGTGCATTCCGGTGCTGCCAGGCCGCTCCCCTGATGGTTCATCATCTGCCCCGGTGGCTCTGGGGCTGCCCTTCCTGGCCCCTGTGCCCTTCCCCTGCCCTTTAATCCTGGTTTCTCCTGGGGCCACGCGTCCTGGGCCCGTTGCCGTCGTCGCTCGCAGCCGGCCATATGGCTTTGACGCGCCAGAGTGGTCCATGTCATATGGTAAGGTTCTGTACTTTAGTTTTGGCCCAACACACCAGCCATAGTAGTGATCGGATATTTAGCTGTGATCTGGGTCCCTGTGTGTGGATGGTTGCGTGTTTGTGGCCGTCACCACAATTCGGTTTTGGGTGCTCTCAAGGGATTAACACTCTGGTGTCCTAGATTAGGGTATGGCTGCTCACTAATTAGACAACAGACTGTTGCTGTCACTGTTTGTTCATGTGTGTTGTTTGTCCTGGTAGGTTGTATGGTTGAGGCCCTGTCTCCTCGGTGTCTCACTTCACAGTTATTGCCTTCACCACTTGTCGTTCGTTATTGTCTGTCTTTGTGTTGTTTTGGTGGTCGGCCCTTCCTGATAGAAGTTGTCAGTTGGCTTTGAGCAGGATATTGAAGGCTGATCAGGAAGGACGGATGGGGGTCTCACACACACACACACACACACACACCCACACACACACACACACACACACACACACACACACACCACACACACACACACACACACCACACACCACACGCTCTACATACCTTCTGTCCTGCAAGAATAATTGCATATATGGTATTAATGTTCAGAAATGGTTCTGCCAGTGTGGCATTTACCATTACTATATATGCAGACAGGGGGAAAAAAATATTCAGAAGACCATAACAAATGACACACACAACACACAACACACATAAGCCGGCCCGGTACATAAACACATATAAAAAGCACACACGAGGTAAGGAAGAGAAAAAACCCTCATAGCCGCTGCATTACACAGCAGCAATGAGGAAAAAAAAAACCCCATCAGCACAGAAAAACAATAATCACACAGACAAACAAAGACGCAGGACGACAACCGAGATTTGAAAGTCCAGTTTATCAGAACACTTCGGAGGCAGCCTATTAAGCGCCATCAATGGCCTTGTCCGACAATCCTGGAAGGGGGAGGGGCTCAGCCCTGAGCAGTCCACTGTCCACAGTCAACGTCAGAGCTGGAGAAGCTGAGGGGAGGGGGATGACCAGGGAGCGAGGCTTAAGTGTTGATCTTCTTGAGGTTTTTTATAGCAGCGGCCTTGAAGTGCAGCTGTGTTTGGGGAAGCCAAATGAATATCCAGATTAGCAAACGCCTGAAAGATTCCACAGTTCTGAGAACAGAGTGGCTCTCAATACATCTGAATGTAGGATGTGGTCATTACTGACGGTCAAAGCGGTTTTCTAGAGCTGCAATCCTACCCGAGATGGTTTCCAGCGTGCGGGTAACACCCGCCGACTGCGCAGTCACTGCCTTCCCAATCGAATCAATCATGTGGGGCAGCCTGGACGGCCCAATTATTGCTGCTTCCACCTTCTTAATTTTCCGGTAAACCAGCGCCATGCCCGCTCCACACAGCAGAAAGCTGGTCACCACCAAGCCAAATATATATACATCTTCGACGTCCTCCACAGACAGCGTGTAAAGGCACATGACCTGCCATCTCCTCCACGAGTCCATCACGTAACCCATCACATGCGTCCCGGCAGGACAGGTCGGGTCCTCCGACCCCGAATGTCTTGTGGAAAAATAGTGTCAATTGCATTCAGAGACCACTTTAACAAATCCATTTTTGTTGTTTTCCAGAAGAGCAAAACTGGAGCCTCACAGACAACATGCCACAGAAACAGGATAAGATAAGGAGGGAGAGAGAAGAAATGCGTCCGTCTCGGCCGAGTGCAAGCTGGCAAAAAAAAAAAAAACTCTAGCTTATGAAAAGAAATAAGGTGTGTGTGTGTGTGTGTGTGTTCTAAAAATGTGTTCTCTCGCTGCAGTTTGGCTAAACTACCTAATTTACGGTGACGCACGGACAGACTTTGATGTTTCCCTCTGATTGTATTCATTTACATTTGTCCCATCTAATTATGAACAAAGCTGGATGTCCAAGATCAGACGTGTGGAAGACTGAAATGTGAACTTGCAGAGGACGCAGTGCAGTTTTGTGCTTGTGTGTATTTGTATGTTCATGCAGTAGAATAGTGCAGCAGATAAGAGAATATTTAGAGGGGAATCCTGCAAATGGTGATAAAAGCATCAAATTCGGCAGAAATACTCCTCAGACAGTCCTCTTTTGGAAAAAAATGATTGGCCACTTGAATTTTCAGTTGGCGTTCAGGTAGCGGTCAATTGAAGAATTACACAGGAGTCAAAATTAAAAGATGCTCCAATCATATTGAAACCTATGCCACATTATTTGCCTGATCATAAAGATTCCAAAAAGGTGTGGTTTGGACAGTCTGTAAGTGAATTCTATGGAGTTATGGGATAAAAACAGCAAGAATGGTGACAAAGGTCAGTGTTGGTTTGTACAGGGGTCAAAAATTAAAGTTGCTCCAATTTTGGTAAGTGATGCAAATTACTAGTTGAGTTAACACGGTTTTAAAAAGGAATAGTTTGGACCATGTATCATCCTTACTTATCACGTTACGGGATAACATGATGTATGTCACATATCATAGAATCCAATAGACCTTGTTTGACCTTTACTTTGGAGACCAAGCATTCAACACTGTCAAAACTATTCCATTTATTAATGCTATTAGCTCAACCAATAATTTGCATCACTTTTAACCAAAACTGGAGCAACTTTATCTTTTGACCCCTGTACAAAATGACACTGACCTTTGTCACCGTTCTTGCTGTTTTTTTCTCGTAACTCCATAGAATTCAGTCACAGATAGTCCAAACTATACCTTTTTAGAATCTTTATGATCAGGCAAATAATGTGGAATTTTTTCAATATATGTAGCATCTTTTAATTTTGACCTCTGTGTAATTCTTCAATTGACCCCTACCTGACCACCGATTGAAAAGTCAAGTGGCCAATCGGTTTTTTCAAGAGGAGTGTCTAAGGAGTATTTCTGCCGAATTTGATGCTTTTATCACCATTTGCATGATTGTTTCAGTTATCTGCTGCAGTAAAAGTACTGCCGCAAACTCCAGCGAGTGATACTAAAGTACACACCTTTCCTTTATTATTTGGAATGCAGTCTTTTCATACACAGGCAGGGCTTTCTTTGGCTCAACATATTAAATATTAAATGCTCTATTTTTTGCTGCAGCAGAAGTAAAGATTATTCAGCACAAACTGCGTAGAACCAGATTTAGTTTCACTGATATGATTTCACATTCTAACTTGAACTTTCATACAGCAGATGCAGTATATGCTCAGTTATCTGCTTTTTCACATGGGCGGTGCTGTGCAAAAGTTTTAGACACTCCACATTTTAAATAGTAATGCAGGCTGCTTGTTCTTCATTCATGTGGCAAAAGAAAGTCCAGTTTAAAATTAGAGCATGACCATTAGAAAATAATATGGGCTTTTCACATACATATCTGCATTATTTTTGCAGATATGAAAAACAGTGTCATTATGTAGTTTTTTTTCCCAGAGGCATTGGTTACAATGCTCTCCAGCATGGTTGGGACCCCATCATCCCTTTATTTCTTTAGCTACAAGAGACAGAGGAAAAGTGACCACTTGCTATTCACTTTCTTTCAGAGTGGGCATTTTACAGTGACAAGAGACAAGTGGTTACTATGACACAACTAGGTGGAGCCAGAATAGATGAGACGACTGTTTTATGCAAGTGCTGAGTGATGCAACATACACGATGACTGAGTGAAGGCAGCGTGATGGCAGTTGGTTGTTTGTTGGTTTATTTATAGTTACAAAGGTCATGTTTAAATTTTGGAAACTTTAAGCCTCAATTACATTTTTTTTGGTCATCCAGAACTGCTAGTGGTGTGAATACCAGCCAATCAGACATAAGGCCATATGATGGTATCGGCTGTGCTGGGAAGGTTAAATAGCCTGGTCACTAGGTAACAAGTGTGAGTGTGTGTGTGGAGGGTTCATGTAGCCAAATGTTTAAAAACTACACCAGGCATGCTGTTTTTAAGTTTAATTTTAAACTCAGAGGAATGACTTCGCTTTCCAGAGCCCCACCTGTCAATTCAAACACAAATATCACAAGTTGTCATCACTAAAGCCTGTAAACTTTAATCATTTCAAAGCTATGAAGCCCTAACAGTAAATTTCACACAGGGGGCTGTCAACAACAAGTGGCCATCAGAATATACATTCAGAGAAGGTCACCAACTTACGAAGGAGCCAAAACTGGCTGTGCTGTAAAATCAAGCAGTAAAATTTTAAAATAGATTCTGGAATGGAAACTTTATAGAAGAAAAAATGGCAAAGGTCATGTTTGTAGACATAGGAAAACCTTTCCTGCACCAACTAACAATCATAGTTCAGTAAAAATTCAATATGTTCTGTCTTTGGTTTTTATGGAAGCGTATTGCATTCACTGGATAAAAAAATCAGACCATTGATCTCGTAATTACGAGAAAAGATCTCATAATTACGAAATCAGGATCTTGTAATTACGAGCAAAGATTTCGTAGTTATTTTCTGTGTCTGTGCGCGTGTGTGTGTGTGTGTGTGTGGAATCGCTTTCATACAATAGGCTTCTGTACTTCCAGTACCTCAGTAAAGACAAGCGTGAGAATTCCTGAGTCATAGTCGAAAATGGGCCAATTTGCAACCTCCGACACTGCGCTGTGATCACACACCACGTGCACACAAAGTGTGGATTTTTCCCAAAACTGTTCCTGGATGAATGAAACTCCTCCAGCGAGGCAGGGTACAGAGCACCCAGACTGGCATGCGCCTGGCTGGGAGTGAGTCCGCTTTGACCCTCAGTGGTTGGTGGGGCTGCGTGAGTGAAAGCTGGAAGTCTGGAGGGGAGCGAGACACGGCTCATTTTTGAGACGCCCAGTGCTCCTCCCTGGACTTTCATCCAGGAGCACCTTAGAGTAAAATGCACACTTTGTGTACGATTACAGTGTGTTATCATCAGCTAACCTCAGCCCGCTTCTTTACTGACAGACTGGAAGTATGGAGGTATTTATATAAAATAATTTAGACACCTGATCTTTTCTCTTTATTACCAGATCAGTGGTCAAATTTTTTTATCCAGTGAATGCAATACGCTTCCGTAGGTTTTGCAGTTGTAAGGTTTAAAATTGCATGAAGGGATCAAAGATCATATCTTCAAGAAGCATAGTCAGATTTTCATGGTGTCAGAAACAGATCCCTGGAACATGTTTCGTTTGTGGACTCTGAAGCTTGGATCAAACTGCCTAGGTTGTAGCTTTCTGTCCATCATCCGGACAGGCAAAACAATGTGGCTTGAGAAGGTACAAAACAGCACGTCTTACCAACTTTACCACCTCACTGCAGTCTGCAGTTTCTGCCTTGCAGCTGAATACTTTGAGCATCTACCGTAGATGGAAAAGCAGTTTAGAAAATGTGCTTAAAGGTAAGTTCCACGCTTTTGAAGACTTTCATAACTCAGCTGGATCTGATGAGCTTGTTGAACTCGTACAGAGATGTGCTTACCTTGGCAAGGACATTCATATGGGAGCTTGACAGAGTTCAAGACTCAAGAGCTTATGAGGTCTTTGGACCCAGTGTAACAGTCTATCCCCCCGGATATCTTACCCCCCGGGGGTAAGTTATCCTTGGATATCTTACACCCCCGGGGGAGAAGTCCTAGGATAGCTTACCCCCCCAACCCTGGCTATCTTACTCCCCACCCCAATATCTTGCAAAAATTAAGTTTTGCAAGATATGTTTGTCAATATGAATGGTTTTTTTTTTGTTTGTTTGTAATCGTTGCATTTTTCACCTGTAACTCACTGTGCAGCACAGTTTACATCACAGACTCTTGCAAGTTTCACATATAAGCAGCCCTAGTAAGGTACCATTCAGTACACAAAAGGATCAAGCTCAAGGTCAAAGGTCACAGTCACAGGAAGGTCAAACACTAAATTCAACTACACTTTCCTGGTCGCAATTTTTGAAATATAGCAGCAGGGGTTGGGAGATTTCCAGTGTGGGGTGGAAGATATCCTAGGATATCTTCCCCCCTGGGGGGGGGAGCTATCCGGAGGAGGAAGCTGTACTGTTACACTGGGTGTCCGGCAATGCCAACACTGCATAGTATACAAGGTCCAAGTCTTTAAGGGATTGGTGCTTCATGTCCTGCAGTATGGTTGTGAGACTTGGGCACTAACTAGTGACCAAAGGCATCAACTGGATGCTGTTTGGAACTATAGAGAATCCTTGTGTTTAATGCCTGGTTGCTTTGGTCTCCAACGCACCATGCTACTTGCTTTGCAAAGGAGTGTCAGCTATGACGCTATGGCCATATGAGCATGATCTTGTGCCCATGTGCCTCAGTGTTGAGGAGTCCAACAACTGGAAAAGGCCAAGCGCTCACCCCTGTACAATATCAGCTGTCTACAGCAGATAGATGGATACTTCTGGGAGGTGCGTAAGGATGGGTTGTCTACTGAGAGTTTGCCCATCAGGTCCCAGGATGGTGCCACAGTACAGTGGATGCAGTGAGACGCTGCAGCAATGTCTTCTTCCAGAGTTGACCTATCCTGTCAGGAGTCGTGGGAAGCTGGAGCCTAGGCTAGGTGGCATTCAGATACATCACTAGTCCACTGCAGAACAAACAGCTTAGCAGACCGCTCACTCTAACATTCACACGAACAGTCAAGTTACTGTGCATGTCATTGAACAGCAGGAGTAAAGTCTGGGAGTGGGCGCTGGTGCTGTGTGTCGCTGCATCGACACTCACGCCACACAGAGAACTCGCAAACTTCACACACAAAAGCCTCAGCTGGAATCAAACCAGTGACATTCTTGATGTGGCAGGCTTTTTTCACCTGCTCCCCTTCTTTATTTCTTTATAATCACCTATCCATCTGCTCTTCTCGTCTGACAGTTGAATTGTCGCTCTCAGCCAGAGAATAATGGCATGTGTGTTGTATTTCAATCATTCCGGAGAAAGCAGCCTCCTGGTCTCCCCTCTCTTTTGTGGCCAGTTGATATTTGCAGAGTGTATCATATAACTACAATGACACACACAACACACACACACACACACACACACACACACCCACACACACACACACACACACACACACACACACACACACCACACACACACACACACACACACACACACAGATATTTGCAGACTGTTATGCAGGCAAATACACATTACATGCATACCACACACACATCCACACAAAAGATGCAACATTTTGAGAGAAGTATTCAGAAGACATATCCACAGTTTAAACCATAAACAAATACCACCAGCAGTCACACCGGTCTCGCATCCTGTGTGGGTCCCTGATTGGTTTTCTGTTTTAGCAAATTCTGAATCTGTAGGTCTTCTTCTTTTTCAACTGTTCCCATTAGGGGGGCGCCACAGCCATCCTCAGCATCCTTCTCCCTTTATACCCTGGGTCCCTCCTCTGCACATGTCCAAACCATCTCAGTGTTGCCTCTTTGACTTTGTCTCCAAACGGTCCCACCTAAGCTGTCACTCTATGTTCATTCCTAATCCTGTCCATTCTCGTCACTCCCAAAGAGAATCACAGCATCTTCAACTCTGCCTCCTCCATCTCTGCTTCCCGTCTTTTTGTCAGTGCCACTGTCTCTGAGCTGTACAACATACCTGGTCTCACTACTGTCTTGTAGACTTTGCCCTTCAATCTTGCAAATATTCTTCAGTCACAAATCACTCCTGTTAACTTTCTCCACCCACTCCACCCTGCTTGCGTTCTCTTCGTCACCTCTCTACCACAGTCTCCATTACTTTGGACAGTTGACCCCAAGTATCGCTCATCTACTTTCACCACTTCTACTCCTTGTAACTGCACAATTCCACTGGGCTCCCTCTCATTCACACATATGTACTCAGTCTTGCTCCTACTTCCTGAGGAGGTTGTGGTCGTTTAACATCTGCAGGAAACTCCTGTGGATGTTCTACCAGTCCATAGTAGCCAGCGTCCTCTTTTACACCATGGTGTGCTGGGGGGGCAGCACATCCAAGAAGGACACATCCAGGCTGAACAAACTGATCAGGCAGGTTGGCTCTGTGGTTGGCATGAAGCTGGACTCTCTGGTGATGGTGGGAGAGAAGAGGACACTGGATAAACTGCTGGACATTATGGACGCTGCCAGTCACGCTCTGCACACCGTCATCAGCAACCAGAGGAGCCTCTTCAGACACAGACTGCTTTTTCCCAAGTCCAGGACCAACAGACTGAAAACTTCTTTGTCCCTCAGGCCATCAGACTGTACAACTCCTCACTCAGGAGGAGGAGGAGCAACAGGAAGACAGAGGATGGGAATGAGAGGAGCAGTTGTAGCCAGTAAGCCCGTAGTTCTGGTATTTATATTGTATTTACTTTTTGCAAATTGTTTTCTTACTTCTACTTTTGATACTGTGTGTGCTGTTACCCAGTGTGCTACTGTTCAATGCTGCTAGAACCTCAATTTCCCTGAGGGAGTCTTCCCAAGGGATTAATAAAATTTTATCTATTCTAATCTACTGACTTTCATTCCCCTTCTCTCCAGAGTGTATCTTCACATCTCCAGGCTAGACTCAATGTACATTCTACTCTCACTACATGTCAGGATTCTGTCTGGTCTGGGTCCTTGTTATGGTTTGGTCGCCATGCCCTGCCTCTGTCTTTTCTGTCTGTTGTTTTATCATTTATCTTCAGTGTTTATTATCAGGTTGTGTTTCTTTAGTATCTGGTTTGTTTTCTGTTCATTTATTTTCTGTTTAGCCTGTAGTTGCCATTTTATTATCATTACATTTATACTTTAGCTATTGTCAGTTCTGTTCTAGTTTTGGTTATAGTCTTTAATTTTATGTCGTTCTCTTTTTGGCTTGCCACTTTATTTCCTAGGTTTTTCCCTTTGTTTTGTTCACATTAATAATTGTTGGTCTTTGGGCGCATCATGTTTTTCACCGTTGCTTTTTTCTGCCACTTATTTCTCTTACTTTACTTTGTCTCACTTCACTCTCTTGCACCTGCCTTTGTGTTTCTTGGTCATGCACCTTTCCAGAACCTTCCTCTCACCTGTTCCACATTCAAGCCCTGATTACGCCGCCCATTATTTAAGCCCTCACTGTCTCTATGTCCCCTGCCAGTTTGTTGAAATCTTTTGCATCCTGCACCTTTTGTCACAGTCTTGTGTGCCTAATGTTTTGACCTTGCTTGTTTTCAGATCTCCGCCACACCGTGAACCCCAACACATGTTTGTCTTTGAACCACGCCTCTACCTCACGATTATTTGTTACCTCCGCACCGCTGACTGCCAAACCGTGTACCGTATACTAGCCTGTTTTTTGGAGATAAAGCCTTTTGATTACCTCAGTTCCTCAGCTTGCAAGTCTGCATTTTGTGTCCTCCTCCAGTTTAGTGTCTCACTCTCTCACACCATGACACTACACATCACAAAAGTCATCAGCAACATCATAGTCCATGGAGACTCCTGTCTGATCTTGTCCGTCAACCTATCCATCACCATTGTGATCAAGAAAGGATCCTTCATGTAATCCCACCTCCAGTGGACAGGGTTCAAGCATGTCTGAAGTAAAAACATATGAATGAAATCCATATAGTTTTTTGAAAAAAATAAAAGGACCGTTACTTTATTGACAGCCCTCGTATATTACCCTGTAACATGATGACTAAGCATGACAGATGATGCAAACTATTCCTTTTTAAAACCCTGCTAACTCAACTAAGAATTTGCATCATGTTTTTTTTACCAAAATTGGAGCATCTTAACTTTTGATCCCTGTGAAAACTGAAAAGGTCCTTTGTCACCATTTTGCTGTTTTTACCCCATAACTCCAGAACATTCAGTCATAGTTAGTCCAAACTATACCTTTTTTTTAATCGTTAGGATCAGACAAATAATGTAGCATAGTTTTTAATGTGATTTAAAGCATTTTTTACATTTTGACCATCTGTGTAAATCTTCACTGACCCCTAGCTGGCTACAGCTACCACCCTGGGATGGTTATCATACATTTTTGTGAAAGCCATGGTACACTGAGGCACAGTTTCTAAGTGTCTTTTCGTCACCTTAAGAGATACCGAAAACCTGATTGGCCCATGGACTAATTAAAAAAATGCCTGTGCAAGGAGTGGACTAGTGAGGGGAGCCACCAAGACAACTCTAAAAGAGATATAGGCTTTTGGGAACAAACTGCACTATGCAACGATTGACTGTTGCATCACCAGTTACACAACCTCATGCTGAAGTGGAGCAGAGAAGGATTTTCACACAAGAAAACTCATCAAATCTTGGCTCGAGCGTGTGACGTGCTGTCTGCTGAAGTTTAGCTGAAATCTGACATCTTCTCTCCTCTGTGCCAAGGTCAGTGACTGGGTTCAGTCTTTGTGGTTCCTTGATTGTGAAATCACACAACAACCAAAGTTCTGCTCATCAAACGCCTGCAAAGACAGGGAAAAATATGATGAACTGACCTGTGCACGCTGTAATATTGCCCCCTGCCCCACTGGGGGCTCCTCCTTTGCAGCCTATCGGCCCTGGCAGCCGTGCACACCCGCCCACAGCCCTCCTCTACACCTGCTGCGGTTTGGACGTTTTGTTTTTCTCCGCTTTGGCTGTGTGTGAGCACATTAAACAAGCAGAGCCAGACTTAACCTTTACACCACGTTATGAAAACATGAGCGGTGGGGGCCGCGCAGCGGACGGCTTATTCTACACATCTGTGTGACTGTGTTTGTGTGTGTGTGTGTGTGTGTGTGTTATGGAGGTAGCGTGCCCACAGGGAGGACCAGAGGTCTTCCTGTTTTGAATTCCTCCAAGCCAACTGTCATAATAGACTGAAGTGTCAGCAAAAAAAATGAGGATGAAGACGAGGAGAGGAAAACTACCAGGATGGTGCAACAACGTACACCGATTAATGTTTTATGTTCTTGACGTTTGCTTGCAGTTCATGTAACCGGTTGCAGGTCACATGACCACAACGTGTCAAGCAACAAAGTGGTTTTGGGGTTAACCCAGAGAAGTTGCCGTGTCCACTAGGTAGCAGCAGCAGCAAATTGAACGGAAGTTTGTAGAAGTAGTCTTCATTCAACACAAGGACATAAACAAGATGAGAAAATAGCAGTGTACCTGGACAATGTCCTGGCTGTGAGATTTCATAGAGATTTGTGATTTTGTCGCCTCGAACAGTATTGTAGATGATAGATCCTTGCATTCGATTAGTTCAATAAAAACACTGAATTCATACACTGGTGAATATGATGGCATGAATGCCCCCTGAGGGTAATTTCTGTTTCAATTTATGTTCCTTTATATAGCGCCAAATCACAACAGAGTTGCCTCAAGGTGCTTCACACAAGTAAGGTCTAACCTTACTAATCCCCAGAGCAGCAGTGGTAAGGAAAAACTTCCAAAAAAAAAAAATTACAGAACAATTCACAAAACAAATATACAAGAAATGCTGTGGTGCACAGGACAGGAGGGTCGCCAACACAAATACCACACCCATGTATGGATGGAGCTGCACCTTAAACAGAGAGAAAAAACAGAATCAGACATCAGAAAGACAAGTAATACAGTATAATTTGCCAGCATTAAACAACAAGAAAAACAGGATACTAAGGTGATCACCGGCCACTATTTCAATTTCAATTTCAATTAATTTTCATTTATATAGCGCCAAATCACAACAGAGTTGCCTCAAGATGCTTCACACAAGTAAGGTCTAAACTTACCAACCCGCAGAACAGCAGTAGTAAGGAAAAACTCCCTCTGAGGAAGAAACCTCAAGCAGACCAGACTCAAAGGGGTGACCCTCTGCTTGGGCCATGCTACAGACACAAATTACAGAACAATTCACAAAACAAACATACAAGAAATGCTGCTGGTGCACAGGACAGGAGGGTTTTCTCTGAATGGAGCTGCCCCTTAAACAGAGAGAAAAAACAGAATCAGGCATCAAAAAGACAAGAAATACATTATAATTTGCCAGCATTAAACAACAAGAAAAACAGAAAAAACTAAGGTATTGCCGGCCACAAGCCCCAAGCTTCACCAAAATACCCAGGATTTAGGTAAGGTTGGGGCTGTGGCCTGCTCCGTTTCCTAATAAAATTAATTTAAATGAGGTAAAAAGCGTAGAACTATACTATGCCAGAATGCTAGCCATACGAAAGGGAAAATAAGTGCGTCTTAAGTCTGGACTTGAAAGTCTCCACAGAATCTGACTGTTTTATTGATGCAGGGAGATCATTCCACAGAACAGGGGCATGATAAGAGAAAGCTCTATGACCCGCAGACTTCTTATTCACCCTAGGTACACAAAGTAGTCCTGCACCCTGAGAACATAAAGCCCAGGCCGGTACGTAAGGTTTAATTAGGTGAGCTAGGTAGGGAGGTGCCAGTCTGTGAACAATGTTATAGACTAGTAGCAGAACCTTAAAATCTGATCTCACTGGGACAGGAAGCCACTGAAGAGATGCCAAAATGGGTGTAATGGGTGTGGGCGAGCTTTCTGCCTTCATGTCAAAAGTCTGGCTGCAGCATTTGAACCAATTGGAGAGCCCTAATGCTGGACTGTGGTAAACCAGAAAATAGAACATTGCAGTAGTGCAATCAAGAAGAGATAAACGCATGGATCAGGGTCTCAGTACAGCCATAGACAGGATGGGTTGAATCTTGGCTATATTTCGCAGATGGAAGAAAGCAGTCCTTATAATATTTCTAATGTGGAGGTCAAAGGACAATATAGGATCAAAAATTACCCCAAGCTTCCTCACTTTGTCAGTGTAATGTATGACACATGAGCCTAGGCTAAGCGTTTACTGGTCAAATTGATGCTGATGTCTCACTGGACCAGAACCATCATTTTAGTCTTATCAGAGTTTAAAAGTAGGAAGTTTCTAGATATCCAGCTTATCACTGATGCAAGGCAATCTTCTAAGGATTTTATGTGGATGAGATTACCAGGAGTTACCGGCATGTATAACTGAGTATCATCAGCATAGCAGTAAAAGGTAATCCCAAAATGCCGCAATATGTGCCCAAGGGGTGCTATATAAAGGGAGAAAAGCAGGGGGCCCAAGATGGACCCCTGTGGAACCCCAAATTTCATGTCACTAAGGTTAGAGGTGGTGTTATTGTACAAAACACAGTGAGAATGACTTGTCAAGTATGACGTCAACCATGCAAGGGCACTCCCAGTAATCCCAAAATGATTTTTTCAGCCTATCAAGTAGAATATGATGATCCACAGTATCAAATGCAGCACTGAGATCTAACAGCACCAGAACCGTAGTGGTGTCCAAATCCATTGCAAGCAGAAGATCATTCACTACTGTAGTGAGAGCCATCTTTGTGGAATGATATTTTCTAAAAGCAGACTGAAGTGGCTCAGAGAGATTATTCTCAGTAAGATAGTCCAGTCCAGAATTTTAGAGCAAAATGATAGATCGCATATCGGTCGATAGTTTTTCAATACACTAGGGTCAAGATTAGGATTCTTAAGTAATGGTTTATTCACTGCAGATTTGAAACATTTCGGAACAGATCCAGAAGTTAAAGAAAGATGAATAATTTCCAGCACAGTCGGCCCAAGAGTAGGCCACAGGTCCTTAAACAGTTTCGTTGGTATAGGATCATATAAACAGGTTGTGCTTTTAGTTGATGTTACGAGTTTCGTCAACATGCCTAAAGAGATACTCTAAAATTCTGTAAATCTTTGTAATACCTCAGTAATGGCACCTAACTCAATCACAGGGTGTAGTGGCCGGGTTAAGTCATGCTGGGATATGCTGAACATAATGTCTTCTATTTTCTTCTCAAAGTAATCCAGGAAATCGTGTGCTGTAAATGGAGAGTGAACTACAGGTGGTTGTCCATGAATAAGTGTTTCCACCATGTCGAACAAGAACTTTGAGATATGCTTGTTTGTGTTGATCAAATCAGAGTAGTAGGTCTGCTTTGTAGACAATAATGCATGCTTATAGTCTAAGATAGCATCATGCCATGCAAGGTGGAATACTTCTAATTTTGAACGACGCCATTTCCGTTCTAGACCTCTTGCATTATGCTTGAGGTCACGCAGGTAATCATTGAACCAAGGTGACTGTGATTTGGGGGGAGCGTGGTTTTAACACAGGTGGTGCAATCATATCGAGTGTAGTTTTGAGCACTGAGTTTAAACTATCCACAAGTCTGTCTACTGACTGGGTATTTGTCAAATGTGAAGCTAAGACATCAGGCAGTCTAGCTTTGAGTTCAGTCTTAGTTGAGGAGTTGATGCATCACCATAATGATATACAAGGTTGTTGTTCCACTAAACACAGCAATGAAACTGTAAACTTAATAAGTGAGTGATCACAGAGTACTGATGTAAAAGGCATGATGTCAATATTCGTGACAGCAATCAGCAGTACCACGTGCATGAACCAAATCCAGGGTATTTCCACCAATGTGCGTCGAGTCCTGAATGCATTGCCAAAATCCTAATGCATTCAGAATTTCCATAAATGATTTGCAGAGGGGATCAGAAGGCTTATTTATATGAACGTTAAAGTTGCCAATGATCAGAATGTTACCTGCTGTTACTAGTTGACAAGTTAGAGATGAATGCACCAAATTCAACTAAGAATTCAGAATATGGGCCAGGAGGCCTATATACAGTGACAAAGTAATATGGTTGATTTTTATTCTTCTGACCTTGGCAATGCGTAACATCCTGAGCAGATCGGAGAATCAGATGCTCAAACGAGTTATATTTGTGACCCCCAATAGCTAATAAGCTAAACCTAGATTTATAAATAAGAGCAACACCCCCACCTTGCTTCACATCACGAGGGACGTGAGTAAGGGACCTCTAGCCTTATGCTTGAGGTGATGCAGGTACTCATTGAACCAAGGTGACTGTATTTTGGTGGGGGCGCGGGTTTTAATAAAGGTGGCGCAATCATATCGAGTGTAGATTTGAGCACTGAGTTTAAACTATCCACAAGACTGTCTACTGATTGGTTATTTGCCATATGTGAAGCAAAGACATCAGGCAGTCTAGCTTCGAGTTCAGTCTTAGTTGTGGAGTTGATGCATCGCTGTAGTGATTTAGAAGGTTGTTGTTCCACTAAACACAGCAATGAACTGTAAACTTAATAAGTGAGTGATCACAGAGTACTGATGTAAAAGGCATGATGTCAATATTCGTGACAGCAGTCAGCCAGTACCACGTGCATGAACCAAATCCAGGGTATTTCCACCAATGTGCGTCGAGTCCTGAATGCATTGCCGAAATCCTAATGCATTCAGAATTTCCATAAATGATTTGCAGAGGGGATCAGAAGGCTTATTTATATGAACGTTAAAGTTGCCAATGATCAGAATGTTACCTGCTGTTACTAGTTGACAAGTTAGAGATGAATGCACCAAATTCAACTAAGAATTCAGAATATGGGCCAGGAGGCCTATATACAGTGACAAAGTAATATGGTTGATTTTTATTCTTCTGACCTTGGCAATGCGTAACATCCTGAGCAGATCGGAGAATCAGATGCTCAAACGAGTTATATTTGTGACCCCCAATAGCTAATAAGCTAAACCTAGATTTATAAATAAGAGCAACACCCCCACCTTGCTTCACATCACGAGGGACGTGAGTAAGGGACCTCTAGCCTTATGCTTGAGGTGATGCAGGTACTCATTGAACCAAGGTGACTGTATTTTGGTGGGGGCGCGGTTTTAATAAAGGTGGCGCAATCATATCGAGTGTAGATTTGAGCACTGAGTTTAAACTATCCACAAGACTGTCTACTGATTGGTTATTTGCCATATGTGAAGCAAAGACATCAGGCAGTCTAGCTTCGAGTTCAGTCTTAGTTGTGGAGTTGATGCATCGCTGTAGTGATTTAGAAGGTTGTTGTTCCACTAAACATGGCAGTGAAACTGTAAACTTAATAAGTGAGTGATCAGAGACCACTGATGCAACAGGCAAGATGTCAATATTTGTGACAGCAATACCATGTGTGAGAACCAATTCCCGGGTATTTCCACTAATGTGCGTCGAGTCCCGAATGCATTGTCGAAATTGTAATGCATCCACAAGTTCCATAAATGATTTGCAAAGGGGATCAAATGGCTCATTTATATGAATATTAAAGTCACCAATGACCAAAATGTTATCTGCACTAGTTGACAACTTAGGGATGAACGTGCCAAATTCATCTAAGAATTCAGAGCATGGGCCAGGAGGCCTATATACAGTGAGAAATACGGCTGATTTTTATTCTTCTGACTTTGGCAATGCGTAGTATCCTGAGAATCAGATGCCTAAACGAGTTATATTTGTGACCCCCCCAACAGCTAATAAGCTAAACCTAGATTTATAAATAAGAGCAACACCCCCGCCTTGCTTTGCATCACGATGGACATGACTAAATATATATGGTGATGGGCAGGCCTCATTTAAGGGGAGGACAGCTGTAGGTTTAAGCCAGATTTCACATAACCCAATCATATCTAAGTGATGATCAATAATTAATTCATTAATCAATGATGATTTTGAGGATAGTGATCATATGTTAATGAGACCCAGACTAAGGACCTCAGTGGGGTTGACAGATGGACTGTTTGGGTTTGGACTGTTTGGGTTTAGAGGAACATATATAAGATGCCTATAAGTAGGTTTAGGTTTGAGACATTCCACACGAGTTGTAGGTAGCAGACAAGAAATCTTTGATATTGCTGGAACAACCATTGGGCCATGTAGTAATCAATGTAGTAATGGGTATTAAATTTGCAAAGCATATCCCTCTATGATTTTTATGGACACGTCTACGGAAGCAGGCCACAGTCTCAACTTGTTGAATTTTCCTCCCTGGCAGATAAACTGCATTATCACCATAGTGGATTTTCTGCACTAATTTCCCTGCTAAGCTAATAGATTCCACACCCACATTGTCATAAGCCTTGCAGGGTCTCTAATCACCTGTCCCGTGGCCTGTTGTAAATTCCTAATGTTACCCTCCCTGTACAGCTCTATCTATGTTTGCAGACAAGATGGCAGCACCTTCCCCAGTAGGGTGGAGGCTGTCCGGCATCAGCAAGCCATGGTGGCCCCAGAACGAAGGCCATTTATCAATAAAACTAAAGCCTTGCTGTCTACAAAATTGCGCCAGCCACCTATTTAACGATGTGAGCCTGCTCAATGCCTCATCATTACCCCGGGATGGGAGGGGACCAGAGGACTATTAATCAATGCTGACACATCTTTCTGGCAAGCGCACAAGTCCTCTCTATATCCATTTTTGTGACCTCTGAGTGCTTCATCTTGACATCATTGGTGCCAACATGAATAACTATGTGATTATATCTCATGTCATGTTCTTTAGTCTGTCTTCCATTCTGCAGTGTCAGCACCCTAAGATGGGATGCAGTGTCGGGAGCTCTGGCCCCAGGAATACATTTAACGTCAGCCGGCATCTGTAACCTGACTTTGCGGGTGATAGAATCTCCTATCACTAAAGTCTGGCATTTCGGCCTGGAGACAGGAGTGGAAGTCACTTGTGGGTTCAAAGAATTCACATTAGGCAAATCCAAGGGGGAGAACTGATTCACAATTCACAGTGGCGAGTGTGATTGGGGTACCACAACTGGACACCAAGCCGTACGGGGCTTCCTCTGCCTAGCCACAGTCCGAAAGCCGTCCTCCACAGCCAGCATTTCTAGGCTGATAGTAATGGGCACGCCAGCTGGCCCAACACTAACCTCATCTGGATTGTCCGTAACATCTAACTCCACTGAGCTAAGAAGCTGTTCTAACTTATGGACATCTCTAAAAGAGCCACCCTAACTTCCAACATCACGCAGGATTTACAGAGCGTGTAAAGTATTGTACTTTGTGCACTAGGAAATTCAAGAGTATAGCCAAGCAAGCGTGAGCTAACCACTAATGAATAAGCTAACCACTCCTAAGGCTTCAAAGGATTCAGGATTTAAGGATTCACAGAGAAGTAAATAAATTAGTAACTGCATGAAGTACCTGCATTACTTTGTGCAATCATCACCAGGGGTATTTCAAGAATGTACAATGTACAACATTCCAGCCATAGGGTTTTCTCACTACATGTGGATGTGTAAGCTTTTATAGTACCATATTTGCACATTGGAATGCCCAGAGTCTTCTGCGCTAAAAATTCTTCCTTTAAGAGTTGGTGGGCCTTCATCAGAATGCCCATTTGAATGAATGTCTGATTTTTTATCACAAATAAAATAATAAATAAGTAACCGTTTGTGTTTGTTTTGTCCTGTTAAATCCTTTTTTCATTCATTAACTGTGTTGCTTCATTCAACACAAACACATAAACAAGATTATTATTTGTTTATGAGAAACTAGCAGAGCCAGAAAGTTATGTACATGCACCAAACTTTGAACGGACATCAGACAGAGAACTTTCCCAATGGTTGTTTTGTCCTGTCCTTGTTTCTAGCTTGCCAGTGGACGTCCAATGAACATTACCCTGCTTTCTCATGTCAGCAGCATAAAAACTGTTACAGCAGATTTCTGTCTTAACCTTCACTAAGCTAGCCACTGTCCTAGAATACTTAGTTTTCTTGTAAACATCTTTCAAAATAAGAGTCCATTTTAACATAAACTTCATTTCCAAGTGAATCTCTCTACAAGTTCAACTCTTTCATCACATACAGAAATATTTCTGATGGCTAAATCCAGGAAGTCATTAAAGCCTGAATCTTTGTCTTGATCCAGGAAATTCTCAAACCCACACACTCTGATTCCTCAAACAGCTTCTCAAGTGCTGCTATCAGAATATCCATTGACTCCCAAAAGATCACAGCATCATCTGTGAGGTTAATATTAGTAAGCCTTTCCTCAACAATTAAAGCACTCGAGTCACTGGTTCTCAAAACCGTACCCAACACCCAGTCCGAGCAAGCATCAAACAGTGTAGGAGCCAGAACACACCCCTGATCAATGCCAGTATTCACTGGGGGAAAAACAAAACATTAGTTCACTCATTTGCCACCAGGGGTATTCATGTACATAATGCAGGTAATCAAGGTATTTCACGCAATCTGAATGAGCAAATCAATGTTATGATGCCGGCTGACGTTAAATGTATTCCTGGGGCCAGAGCTCCCGACATCGCATCCCATCTTAGGGTGCTGACACTGCAGAAGGGAAGACAGATGAAGGAACTTGACATGAGATATAGTCACATAGTTATTCACGTCGGCACCAATGATATCAGGATGAAGCACTCAGAGGTCACAAAAATAGACATAGAGAGGACTTGTGACCTTGTCAGAAAGATGTGTCTGCATTGATTAATAGTTTCTGGTCCCCTCCCCTCCCGGGGTACTGATGAGGCGTTAGCAGGCTGAAATAAGTGGCTGGTGCAGTTTTGTAGATAGCAAGGCTTTAGCTTTATTGATAACTGGCTTTCGTTCTTGGGCCGCCATGGCTTGCTGATGTGGGACGGCCTCCACCCTACTGGGGAAGGTGCCGCCATCTTGTCTGCGAACATAGATAGAGCTCTACAGGGAGGGTAACATTAGGAATCTACAGCAGGCCACAGAGCAGGTAATTGGAGACCCTCCAAGGCTTATGACAAATGTGAGTGTGGAATCCATTAGCTTAGCGGGGAAATTAGTGCAGAAAATCCACTATGGTGATAGTGCAGTTTATCTGCCAGGGAGGGAAATTCAACAAGTTGAGACTGTGGCCTGCTTCCGTAGACATGTCCATAAAAATCATAGAGGGATATGCTTTCCAAACTTAATACCCATGAGGATGAGGATGATGTTGAAATTGAGGATGGCCCAGTGGTTGTTCCAGCAATAGCAAAGATTTTGTGTCTGCTACCGACAACACGCGTGGAACGTCTCAAACCTAAACCTACTTTTAGGCATCTTATATATGCTATTCTGGAACCACCCCTAAACCCAAACAATTCAACTCTAAATCCCACTGAGGTCCTTAGACTGGGTCTCATTAACATAAGATCACCATCCTCAAAATCATTGTTGATCAATGATCTAATTATTAATCATCACTTAGATATGATTAGGTTATGTGAAACCTGGCTTAAACCTACAGCTGTCATCCCCTTGAATGAGGCCTGCCCACCAGCATATATATTTAGTCACGTCCCTTGTGATGCAAAGCAAGGCAGGGGTGTTGCTCTTATTTATAAATCTAGGTTTAGCTTATTAGCTATTGGGGGTCACAAATATAACTCGTTTGAGCATCTGATTCTCCGCTCTGCTCAGGATGTTACGCATTGCCAAGGTCAGAAGAATAAAAATCAGCTGTATTACTTTGTCACTGTATATAGGCCTCCTGGCCCATATTCTGAATTCTTAGTTGAATTTGGTGCATTCATCTCTAACTTGTCAACTAGTAACAGCAGGTAACATTCTGATCATTGGCAACTTTAACGTTCATATAAATAAGCCTTCTGATCCCCTCTGCAAATCATTTATGGAAATTCTGGATGCATTAGGATTTCGGCAATGCATTCAGGACTCGACGCACATTGGTGGAAATACCCTGGATTGGTTCACGCACGTGGTATTGCTGATTGCTGTCACGAATATTGACATCATGCCTTTTACATCAGTACTCTCTGATCACTCACTTATTAAGTTTACAGTTTCGTTGCTGTGTTTAGTGGAACAACAACCTTATATATCATTATGGTGATGCATCAACTCCTCATCTAAGACTGAAATCAAAGCTAGACTGCCTGATGTCTTAGGTTCACATCTGACAAATACCCAGTCAGTAGACAGACTTATGGATAGTTTAAAACTCAGTGCTCAAAACTACACTCGATATGATTGCACCACCTGTGTTAAAACCACGCTCCCCCAAATCACAGTCACCTTGGTTCAGTGATTACCTGCGTGACCTCAAGCATAATGCAAGAGGTCTAGAACGGAAATGGCGTCGTTCAAAATTAGAAGTATTCCACCTTGCATGGCATGATGCTATCTTAGACTAGACTATAAGCATGCATTATTGTCTACAAAGTGAACCTACTACTCTGATTTGATCAACACAACAAGCATATCTCAAAGTTCTTATTCGACATGGTGGCAACACTTATTCATGGACAACCACTTGTAGTTCACTCTCCTTTTACAACACAAGATTTCCTGGATTACTTTGAGAATAAAATAGAAGACATTAGGTTAAACATATCCGGCATGCTTTAACCCAGCCACTACACCATGCTATTGAGGTGGGCTCCACTACTGAGGTATTACCTAGATTTACAGAATTTGATAGTATCTCACTAGGCATGCTGATGAAACTTGTAAGGACCTGTGGCCCACTCCTGGCCGACTGTGCTGGAAATTATTAATCTTTCTTTAACTTCTGGATCTGCTCCTAATGTTTCAAATCTGCAGTGATTAAACCATTACTTAGAAACCTAATCTTGACCTAGTGTATTGAAAAACTATCGACCGATATCAAATCTATCATTTTGCTCTAAAATTCTGGAAAAAAGTGGTGTCACGGCAGCTCGTAGACTATTTTACTGAGAATAATTTCTTTGAGCCACTGCAGTCTGCTTTTAGAAAATATTATTCCACAGAGACGGCTGTCACTAAAGTGGGTGATGATCATCTGCTTACAATGGATTCGGACACCACTATGGTTCTGTTGCTGTTAGATTTTAGTGCTGCATTTGATACCATGGATCGTCATATTTTACTTGTTAGGCTGGAAAAATCATTTTGGGATTACTGGGAGTGCCCTTGCATGGCTGACATCATACTTGACCAGTCGTTCTCACTGTGGTTTGTACAGCAACACTACCTCTAACCTTAGTGACATGAAATTTGGGGTTCCACAGGAGTCTGTCTTAGGCCCCCTGCTTTTTCCTCCCTTTATATAGCACCCTTGGGCACATATTGCGGCATCTTGGGATTACCTTTCACTGCTATGCAGATGATACTCAGTTTTACATGCCGATAACTGCTGGTATCTCGTTCACATAAAATTTCTAGAAGATTGCCTTGCAGTAGTGAGAAGTTGGATGTCTAGAAACTTCCTACTTTTAAACTCTGATAAGACTGAAATGATGGTTCTTGGTCCAGTGAGACATCGGCATCAATTTGACCAGTTAACCCTCAGCCAGGCTCAGTGTCATACATCACACTGACAAAGTGAGGAAACTTGGGGTATTTTTGATCCTTCATTGTCCTTTGGCCTTCACATTAGAAATATTACAAGGACTACTTTCTTCCACCTGTGAAATATAGCCAAGATCATCCCATCCTGGTCTATGGCTGATACTGAGACCCTGATCCATGCTTTTATCTTTTCTAGATTGGACTACTGCATGTTCTATTTTCTGGTTTTACCGCAGTCTAGCATTAGGGGTCTCCAATTGGTTCAAATGCTGCAGCCAGACTTTTGACATGAAGCAGAAAGTACAACCACATTACACCCATTTTGGCATCCCTTCACTGGTTTCCTGTCCCAGTGAGATCAGATTTTAACGTTCTGCTACTAACCTATAAAATTATTCATGGACTGGCACCTCCCTACCAGCTGACCTAATTAAACCTTATGTACCGGCCAGGCTTTACGTTCTCAGTGTGCAGGACTACTTTGTGTCCCTAAGGTGAATAAGAAGTCTGCGGGTCATAGAGCTTTCTCTTATCGTGCCCCTGCTCTGTGGAATGATCTCCCTGCGTCAATAAAACAGTCAGATTCTGTAGAGACTTTCAAGTCCAGACTTAAGACGCACTTCTTTTCCCTTTCATATGGCTAGCATACTGGTACAGTTTTTGTTTTACGCTTTTTACTCTTTTAATTCATTTTATTAGTAAACTGAGCGTGTCGCTGCCTCAACTTTACCTGAATTCTGGGTCTTTTAGTGAAGCTTAGGGCTAGTGGCCCGTGATCACCTTGCTATTTCTTCTGTTTTCTTGTTGATTAATGCTGGCAAACTATACAGTATTTTTGTCTTTCTGATGCCAGATTCTGTTTTTCTCTCTGTTTAAGGTGCAGCTCCATCCACAGATGGGAGTTATATTTGTGTTGGCGACCCTCCTGTCCTGTGCACCAACAGCATTTCTTGTATATTCGTCCGTGAATTGTTCTGTGAATTGTTCTGTAATTAATGTTTGTAACATGGCCCAAGCAGAGGGTCACCCCTTTGAGTGTGGTCTGCTTGAGTTTTCTTCCTCAGAGGGGGTTTTTTCCTTACCACTGTTGCTCTGGCAGTTGGTAAGGTTAGACCTTACCTGTGTGAAGCACCTTGAGGCAACTCTGTTGTGATTTGACGCTATATAAATTAAAATAAATTGAAATTGAAAATTGATGCCCTTTTGGTTAGACTGTGACAGAAATGTGACAGGTTTTCACAACATCCATACAACTATATATCGATACATACAGTTGCCTTTTAGAAATTAGATGAGCTCTTTTTCCACCTGGCGCTGAGCAGTGCACAGCGTAACAAAAGTATTGTTGCTGGTTTCCAACCAGTACAGTTGTCATTTTCACACCTGTGCACCCACAGCCATGTGGCTCTAAAATGACTTGTGGTCATGCTCATTGTTGGTGTGCTGCTATTGTTACAGCAGCAGAAAGCAGCTGCACCAGAGACCAGCAAAAACGCAACCTAAAGTTATGTGAATTTTCTTTTTTTCCTGCTATATACACAGCTCAATATTCAAGTATGCCTTACCTAGGTAGGTTCATGATGCACGTAGACTCTACTACGAATTGGGACATGAACCTACAATGGAACGTCAAAACAAGATTCCAAAAGTTGACAGTAGAAGAACATCCTGATAGTTTTCTTTTTAGCTACACTGTAGTGGTGTGCTGAAGAAAAAAGACAATGATAAGAAAAAAACATTTCACTGCTGAAATGTTATGGCACCAACTCTCCTGTGTGACCAAGAGGAGGTCATTGAAAATCCGGCCTCAACAGATAAGAGCCTACGTTTTGCTCGCCGCTGGTGCATCGCCAGCTTTGCTGCACTGCTCGTCCTGCCCTGTGGAAGTACATATGCAATATCCTCATAATTATTTCCCCCTTCATTATTGGGCCTCTGAGCTGTTGATGTGCATATAAACCCATGAGTGGAAGCTTCGGAGGACGGCGGCGACCTCCCACTGACCCTCGTTAGGCAGATGTCGTGAGAACACAAAGCATGAATCAGTTCACCTGAAATCACTTGTACATGTGATGCAGCTGCACTGCAAGTGGCGAAAGGTCAACAAGGAGTCAACACGCTGCTGTTTTGGAGGGAGGGGTTAGCAGGGACGGAAGGAGGGAGGGGTTAGCAGGTGGGTGGAGTCACAACACAGGGTTTTATGTGTAGCAGAGTTGAGACAATGAACGCACAGGTCTTGATCTTGGTGGAGGAAATGCTACCATCAGAGCTGATCACTGACTGCAGAAAACAACAACAACAAAAGTTTCATTTCATTAAAGTGTAATTGCAAATGGTCAATATGTTATGCAAAAATACATAAACTCACATTAAAAAACACAAAATCAAAATTTAATTACAAACTGTTTCAGGTCGGGATCAAGTTTGAAATCATACAGTTAGGACCAGCATTGTAGCTGCTGGAGTCCAAAGACACACCCACATTTCATCGAGCTGCTGCAGATAAATGTTACTTCAGAAGGTTAAGATGACCAGTTTTCTGCTTGGGTGCTCGCTATCCCGAAAGTGGTTCTGTAATATAGTGGCAGCAACATGCAGCACCCAAGACCTGACCTGACCTGACCTGTCAGGATCCAGTGTCAGTTCTGCAGGTAGTAGTTTGTTTAGTTGTTTCACACCAAAAATTACAATGTGCTAATTCATACGAGGGCTGTCAATAAAGTAACAGTCCTTGTTATTTTTTCAAAAACTATATGGATTGTCATTCATATGTTTTACGTCAGACATGGCTTGAACCATCGTGCGCAGGCGTGAGTTTTTTCCACGCCTGTCGGTGACGTCATTCGCCTGTGAGCACTGCCTTGTGGAGGGAGTCGTCCAGCCCCTCGTCGGGAATTCCTTTGTCTGAGAAGTTGCTGAGAGACTGGGCGCGTTGTTTGATCAAAATTTTTTCTAAACCTGTGAGGACACATCGAAGTGGACAAGGTTCGAAAATTAATCTGTTTTCAGTAGAAAAATTTTAAACGAGCTGATGAGAGATTTTGAGGTGATCTGTCGCTTTACAGGACTTCCCACGTGCGAGACGTCGCTCAGCGCTCTCAGCCGCCGTCGTCAGCCTGTTCAAGCTGAAAACCTCCACATTTCAGGCTCTATTGGATCCAGGACGTCGTGAGAGAACAGAGAAGTTTCAGAAGAAGTCGGTTTCAGCATTTTATCCGGATATTCCACTGTTAAAGGAATTTGTTTAATGAAAGACGTGCGGACGGATCCGCGCAGTCGGACGCAGTCCGACGCGGTGCGGCGTCACAGGAAAAACACCTCCGTGTTGATAACCATTTGTAAAATCCAGGCGGCTTTTGATGGCTTCAGTGGAGTGAGTATATGAGAAATTGTTAACAGGTAGGACATGTTCCAACTTGTCCTTAAGGCTTCCACAGAGGTGTTTTTCCTGTGGCGGAGCGTCGCGGGGCGGCTGCGTCCCGACGCGCGGACCCGTCCGCACGTCTTTCATTAAAAAAATCTCCTTTAACAGTGGAATATCCGATAAAATGCTGAAACCGACTTCTTCTGAACTTCTCTGTCTCTCACGACGTCCTTGATCAACAGAACCTGAAATGTGGAGGTTTTCAGCTTGAACAGGCTGACGACGGCGGCTGAGAGCGCTGAGCGACTGTCTCGCACCGTGGAAGTCCTTAAGCGACAGAATCACCTCAAAATCTCTCATCAGCCGTTAAAGATTGTCACTGAAAAACCAGCTTAAATTTTCGAACCAGTGGTCCACTTCGATGTGTCTCACAGGTTTAGAAAAAATTTGATCAAACAAAGCGCCAGTCTCTCAGCAACTTCGCAGACAAAGGAATTCCGACGAGGGGCTGGACGACTCCTCCCACAAGGAGTGCTCACAGGCGAATGAAGTCACCGACAGGGCATGGAAAAACTCACGCATGTGCACGAGGGTTCAAGACATGTCTGACGTAAAAACATATGAATGAAATCCATATAGTTTTTGAAAAAAAGAAAAAGGACCGTTACTTTATTGACAGCCCTCGTATATATAATATATATATATATATATATATATAATATATATACGAGGTCTGTGATGAAAAGAGCAGTCCTTTTTATTTTTTTCAAAAAATAAATGGATTTGATTCATATGGTTTTTACGTCAGACATGCTTGAACCCTCGTGCGCATGCGTGAGTTTTTTCACGCGTCGGTGACGTCATTCGCCTGTGGGCAGGCCTTGAGTGAGGAGTGCTCCACCCCCGCCCATTGGAATATCTTTGTCTGAATAGCTGCTGCAGACGCGCGCGTTGCTTTAATCAAAATTTTTTCTGGACCTGTGAGGGATATCCGAGTGGACACTATTCGAGAAATTAAGCTGGTTTTCGGTGAAAAGTTTAACGGCTGATGAGAGATTATGGGGTGTTTCTGTCTGCGCTGTAATGACTTCCCACAAAGCGGGACGTCGCGCAGTGCTTCCAGGCGCCGTCGTACGCCCTGTTTCGACCTGAAAACCTCTAATTTAAGGCTTAATTCACCTAGGACATCGTGAGAGAACAGAGAAGATTCAGAAGAGGCCGACATGGAGGACTTTTCTGCGGACATTTCACTGTTTAAGGACATTTTGTAATGAAAGAACGTGCGGGCAAATTCGCCGAGTCGTTTCCGTGACGACTCAGCGAATCTGTGTGCGCTGCGACAGGAAAAACACCTCCGTGTTGAAAACCATTTGTAAAATTCAGGCAGCTTTTGATGGCTTTCAACAAGTGAGTAACTGAGAAATTGTTTAAACAGCTTGGGCATGTTCCAACTTGCCCGTTAAGGTTTTCCAACGGAGGTGTTTTTCCTGTTGCGACCCCCCCGGCCCGACATGCGACTCTGCCCGCACGTTCTTTCATTACAAAATGTCCGTTAACAATGGAATGTCCGAATAAACTCCTCATGGCCGACTTCTTCTGAAAGTTCTCTGTTCTCTGACGACTTACTGGGTCAACAGAGCCTGAAATGTGGAAGTTTTCAAAGATTGAAACGGCGAGACGCTGCTGCCATCGAGCGCAGATCGGCGTCAGGCGCCCGTGGGCCGTCCGTAAAGCGAACCTACCAGACCAAAATCTCTCATCAGCCGTTAAAATTTTTAACCGAAAACCAGCTGAATTTAATCGAATGGTGTCCACTCAGTTTGTGCCTTACAGTTTTTGAAAAATTTTTTATCAAACAAAGCAGCAGTTTCTGAGCCATTCCTAAACAATGAAAGGGACTCCTCACTCAAAGACTGCCCACAGGCGAATGACGTAACCGACAGGCATGAAAAAAACTCTTGCATGCCCACGAGGGTTCAAGCTGTCTGATGTATCAACACGTGATTCAAAATCCATATGGTTTTGAAAAAAAATAATAAGGTCCGTTACTTTTATCACAGACCTCGTATATGAGATTGATTCAATAATAAGCATGATCAGAAGGACATAAAGGACACTTACATGTCAAAATAATGCAGATCAAAAACATGAGGACATCATCCACAGATGTGATACCTTCTGTCCTGATGCCCTACCCCCAGCCCTGTTGCTGCTCCCCTGACAGATGAAGTCCTGTGCGCTTGAATAAATCTAGTATTTCTATCAGATTATCCCATTGGAGACTCATAAGAACTAAACCTAAACCACTCACACTGGAGTGAGCGTTCAATAGTGGACAGGTTGCCAGTTGCTAATAGGCCACACAACTCCACTCACACCTTCAGACAAGTCAGAGGCAGCAATTAAGCTGTAAAGCACTTTGTGACCTGATATCTGTGAAAGAAATAAGACCTATATTGGCCCTGAGGCCCATTGGTGCTGGGACCTATTCCTGGATTCTGTAGTGTGAAGCAGATGAGAGTCTATGACTCCTGCTGGACAGGACACCCGTCCAACATAAATTACTTCCTCTAGCCAAGGGTCAATACTCATTCAGAGCTGAGTGCACTGGGACAATACAGATAAGTGTCTTGTCCAAGGACACAGGCAGATGGACTGGAATTGAACCCTTGTCTACAACCCCAGTTCCAATGAAGTTGGGGCGTTGTGTAAAAGTGTAAATAAAAACAGAATCCTCTTCAACCTATCTTCAATTGAAATAACCACAAACACAAGATATTTAATGTTCAAACTGATAAACTTTATTGTTTTTGTGCAAATATTTTGCTCATTTTGAAATGGATGCCTGCAACACTTTTCAAAAAAGCTGGGACAGTGGTATGTTTTCCACTGTTACATCACCTTTCCTTCTAACAACAGTCAGTAAGTGTTTAGGAACTGAGGACACTCATGACTGAGTATAAAAGGAGCATCCCAAAAAGTCTCAGCCGTTTACAAGCAAAGATGGGGTGAGGATCCCCGCTTTGTGAACAGCTACATGAAAAAAATAGTCCAGCAGTTTAAGAACAATGTTTCTCAACATTCTATTGCAAGGAATTTAGGGATTACATCATCTACAGTCCTCTATAATCAGAAGATTCAGAAAATATGGAGAACTTTCTACACGTAAGCGGCAAGGCCGATAACCAACATTGAATGCCTGTGACCTTTACTCCCTCAGGCAGCACTGCATTAAAAACCGGCATAAAAACTGGGGGAGTTTGAAGGGGTCCTGCTTGTTGCGCTGGGGGTACTTGGGGGCATCGTGCTTCCTGGCCCCGGGGGGTTGGGCCTCCCCTCTTGTCTGGGGGCCGAGCCCTGCCCTCATATGGCTCGGTGGTCCCTGCCCGTGTTTTGGATTCGGTTGTGGTGGCTCCTTTGCCCCCGTCCTTGCCACCGCTCACTCCCACCTTCAGGGGCTGTGGCCCTGGTGGTGTGAATCTGGGGTCCCCCCCATTGGTGGGCTCTGCCGGCACCCTGTGTGCTTCCCTTGGGTATGGGGCTGCTCCCCATGCCTCCGTGGGGGGTGGTGTTGGGGGTGCATTCCGGTGCCGCCAGGCCGCTCCCCTGATGGTTCATCATCTGCCCCGGTGGCTCTGGGGCTGCCCTTCCTGGCCCCTGTGCCCTTCCCCTGCCCTTTAATCCTGGTTTCTCCTGGGGCCACGCGTCCTGGGCCCGTTGCCGTCGTCGCTCGCAGCCGGCCATATGGCTTTGACGCGCCAGAGTGGTCCATGTCATATGGTAAGGTTCTGTACTTTAGTTTTGGCCCAACACACCAGCCATAGTAGTGATCGGATATTTAGCTGTGATCTGGGTCCCTGTGTGTGGATGGTTGCGTGTTTGTGGCCGTCACCACAATTCGGTTTTGGGTGCTCTCAAGGGGATTAACACTCTGGTGTCCTAGATTAGGGTATGGCTGCTCACTAATTAGACAACAGACTGTTGCTGTCACTGTTTGTTCATGTGTGGTTGTTTGTCCTGGTAGGTTGTATGGTTGAGGCCCTGTCTCCTCGGTGTCTCACTTCACAGTTATTGCCTTCACCACTTGTCGTTCGTTATTGTCTGTCTTTGTGTTGTTTTGGTGGTCGGCCCTTCCTGATAGAAGTTGTCAGTTGGCTTTGAGCAGGATATTGAAGGCTGATCAGGAAGGACGGATGGGGGTCTCACACACACACACACACACACACACACACACACACACACACAACACACACACACCACACACACACACACACACACACACACACACACACACACACACACACACACACCTCTACATACCTTCTGTCCTGCAAGAATAAATTGCATATATGTGTATTAATGTTCAGAAATGGTTCTGCCAGTGTGGCATTTACCATTACTATATATGCAGACAGGGGAAAAAAAATATTCAGAAGATTCAGAGAATCTGGAGCACTTTCTACACGTAAGCAGCAAGGCCGAAAACCAACATTGACCTTTGATCCCTCAGGCAGCACTGCATTAAAAACCAACATCATTGTGTAAAGGATCTTACCGCGTGGACTCAGGAACACTTCAGAAAACCATTGTCAGTTTACACAGTTCGTCGCTACAAAGTGCAAGTTAAAACTCTACCATGCAAAATGAAAGTCATACATCAACAACATCCAGAAATGCCGCCGCTTCCTCTGGGCCTGAGCTCATTTGAAATGGACAGACGCAAAGTGGAAAAGTGTGCTGTGGTCTGATGAGTCCACATTTCAAATTGTTTTTGGAAATCATGGACATTGTGTCCTCTGGATAAAGAAGAAAAGACCATCCAGATTGTTACCAGCACAAAGTTCAAAATCCAGCATCTGTGATGGTATGGTGTTAGTGTCCATGGCATGGGCAATCTACACAGATGGCACCATCAATGCTGAAAGGTACATCCAGGTTTTGAAGCAACATGCTGCCATCCAAGCAACATCTTTTTCAGGAACGTCCCTGCTTATTTCAGCAAAATTATTTCACTAACCACATTCTACATGGTTACAACAGCGTGGCTTCGTAGTAAAAGAGTGTGGGTAACTAGACTGGCCTGCCCGCAGTCCCAGACCTGTTGCCCAATGAAAATGTGTGGCGCAATATGAAGTGCCTGCCTTTAAGCATTGATCCAGGACAAGGACACTCTACAGAACAATGATGTGGCCTTCAGATGGCTGTGGCACTAAATGATTAAAATGAGGCTTGTTATTGTGCCCCTGAACACAGAAGTTCTTCTATTGTTGTGAGGACTCTCATAAATAGGACACATTCCCATTTAGACTTTAAGCGTCGCAACTAACACTTTACCCCACCTAACCTCAATGCCAAGTCTTATCTGCAAACAGTATTTAGAAGGCCTTCAGAAAACTAAGAGTGGCCCTCATTTGACAGAAATACCCTGGCAAACATGTCCTCAACATGCATGCCAAGGGTGCACTAGCACGGTTGCAAGACTGCAATCAGCTTCATTGAACATGGTCAAGTGTACATGATAGCAACTGCTGATCATTACAGCACTAATGGTGAACTTGTGACAAGCTGCACTTCACACACACACATTCATTCATTTTCATCTATCATTGTGAGGACACCAGCATTATGCGTGACCTAACCCATAATTCCATTTTCAACCACCATAACTGCTGTTATTCCCAAACATTTTACAACCAGTACCACCATAGGAAAGCAAATAGTAAATAAGTCAATGACTCAGGCCTCCCCTGCCACTTTGCTCCTTCAGATAAATGTATTTAAAGGAGTCATACTGTGCTAAAGCATCTTTGTAGACAAAAATACCTCACTGATGCAACACTGCCTAAGAAAATCTAAATGTCAGGTTTCCATGAATGGGGCCTGTTTCTGTGCATGTTACTTTAAAGAGTACCCTGGGGGCTTTGATGTTGGTTAATCAGATGTTCAGACACACAGTCTTACAACTGTAGTCTGCCCCTCAGGTAGCCCTCAATCCAAGAGATCAACAAGGTCTCCACTTGTATGTTTACCAGCTTCTCCTTAAGCAGCCTGGATGGCATTGAAGGTGTGGGAAAAAGTTGGAAGAACATGAATTTGTATGGTCCTGTTGTCCAATGAGGACTAGGCCCTCTGCAGCCAATGTACGATTGCATTGTCCACACGTATGTGAGGCTGGTAGGCAAACTACAGGGGGTCAAGTAATGGGCAAACCAATGGTTTAAGGTGTGCTTGGACCAGTCTCTCCATTACCTTTATGGTGTGGGAAGTCAACGCTATGGACCTGTGGTAGTTCAGAGCCATTGAGTGCCCCTACTTAGACAGGGGGATCAGACGTGATGTTTAGTGAAATCAATGGGACACTAATGAGGAGCTGGCTCAGACTGAAGAGATGCTGTAGCAGGGTAATGTTGTCAGGTACCGGGCATCTTGACCTGGTGAGGTCTTACAGCTTTCTCCTTAACTGATTGCTGTGACTGCAGTATGAAGGGGCAGAACGGGGGCTGCAGTGGACCTGTAGACATCTTTAACGCTAGCAGGCAGCAGATTCCAGACTTATTTCTCTGTGTGAGTAACAAACCAAGGTAGCTGGCAGATATCACCCTTGTGACATTGCCAAAGTTCATCCTTGGCCTGTTGGACATATATACTGCTCAAAGGATCCTGGCTTAACAAAAGGCACCTTGAAGGACTCTCAGACCATGAAAAACAAAATTCTCTGGTCTGATTGCAACAAAGATGGAACTCTTGGTGTGAATGCCAGGTGTCATGTTTGGAGGAAACCAGGCACCATCCCTACAGTGAAGCATGGTGGCAGCATCATTCTGTGGGGATGTTTTTCAACAGAAGGAACTGGGAGACTAGTCAGGATTGAGGAAAGATGAGTGCAGCATTGTACAGAGACATCCTGGATGAAAACCTGCTCCAGAGCCCTCTTGACCTCAGACTAGGGTGACGGTTCATCTTTCAGCAGGACAATGACCCTAAGCACACAGCCAAGATATCAAAGGAGTGGCTTCAGGACAACTCTGTGAATATTCTTGAGTGGCTCAGCCAGAGCCCAGACCTGAATCCGATTGAACATCTCTGGAGAGATCTGAAAATGGCTGTGCACCGACACTCCCCATCCAACCTGATGGAGCTTGAGAGATGCTGCAAAGAGGACTGGACCAAACTGCTTAAAGATAAGTGCACCAAGCTTGTGGCATCATATTCAAGAACACCATGGCGTGAATACCAAGTGCTGTGAATACTTTCCGGATACACTGCAGCTACTGACAATCATCCATCCATCCATTTTCTTCCGCTTTATCCGGAGTCGGGTCGCGGGGGCAGCAGTTCAAGCAAAGCCGCCCAGACCTCCCGATCCACACACACCTCCCCCAGCTCCTCCGGGGGAACCCCAAGGCGTTCCCAAGCCAGCCGAGAGATGTAGTCCCTCCAGCGTGTCCTGGGTCTTCCCCGGGGCCTCCTCCCAATGGGACGTGCCCGGAACACCTCTCCAGCGAGGCGTCCAGGGGGCATCCGGAAGAGATGCCCGAGCCACCTCAGCTGACTCCTTTCAATGTGGAGGAGCAGCAGCTCGACTCCGAGCTCCTCCCGAGTGACCGAGCTCCTCACCCTATCTCTAAGGGAGCGCCCAGCCACCCTGCGTAGGAAACTCATCTCGGCCGCTTGTACTCGTGATCTCGTTGTTTCGGTCATGAGCCAAATCTCATGACCATAGGTAAGGATCTGAATGTAGATCAATCGGTAAATTGAGAGCTTTGCCCCCCTACTCAGCTCTCTCTTCACCACGATGGTCCGATACAGCGGCCGCATCACTGCAGACGCTGCACCAATCCGTCTATTGATCTCACGCTCCATCTGTCCCTCACTCGTGAATAAGAATCAGTAACTTGGAAATGTTCATATTTCATCCCCTGACATCTTTAAAGACAAATGGATATAAAAGTGATAATTTGTATGGGGAAATAAATCTTATGTTTAACCCGTCCAATTACCTATGAGTTCCAAAAACTGAGGGATAAAGTGGTTGTAATTCTTTAATTGTTAATGCAGTATTTTCCTCTATTGATTTCTTTGAATTTCACCTCCACTGTACAGCTTCACAGGGGCAACATCACAAAGGTTGTTAGTGTCCTAATATTTATGGACCTGTCTGTATAAACTTTCATTGTCACTAAATAGAGAAAGTCCAAAGTCACAGTTGTGTTCTTGCTATGTTACAATGCAAATGTTTCCTAAAGGTCAACCAGTCACACATGCATGCTCACACGGGCACACAATTGACTGTGACACCGCTGGTATGCCGGGCTGCTCATGTGGAACCAACTGACCTTCAGCCACTGATACTTGTCCTTGGATCACATGAGACGGGACATGCTGCACTGACAGAGTGCGCATGTTAAATGCATACCCGCGCTGCCTTCAAATACCACCGGGGTGGGGAGGGGGGGGAGTAAATTATCAACAAAGCTGAATGAAGGAATGGGTGATGATGTAACAAGTACAGTTTCTCCTATTCACAGTTCCTCTGTGGTCCAGTTAAAGTTCAGGAATATCACAAAAAATCAATAAAACATTCCAGTCAGGAAACGTACTTTTATCATTTAAATGTATGCACTTCGTTACCCAAAACAACAATACAAGTCACTGTGATGTCAGCTACCACCTCCATTATCTGGGCCACAGGAAGCTGTCTTTGTTTCATTAATGTTTGTGATTACTGTAATCACTGCGCTGTAGCTTTACTCACGTACACAATGAACACACGAATGTTTACCGTTTCATCAGCAGAGGTCACTTATCCAGTGTGGTGGCAAAAACCTAAGTAAGCTGGGTAGTTTTCTCAATAAGTTCTGGACTGTTCATGGTAGATGTGCTGAGAAAAAGCCCAAGAACGAGTTTTCCAACAAACACCTGAAACTGACTTCCTTCAAAACTAACATCTCTGCTGAGCAAAATCTGAGGTGTCAGAGCTCCTCAACCAGGTCCAAATGCTGAATTCCATTGTAACTGGAAACTCAGAAAAACTAGCTCTGACCTCGTAAAAACGTACCCATTCAAGTTGGAAACTCAGGCAAGATCCATTTACAACCAAGTTTGTCGATCTGACATTACAGCAATATGGCGGTGGACATGCTGAGCGGTGTTTGGTTTGGCTGCAGGGTTTACACATTAAATTTATCTGACGGGTACTGACCTGAGTTGTAGATCTTGATGTAGAACAGTGGTGGGTCATAAACAGGTAACAATCCCTTTACCAAGATGGAAGGTGAATACATTGTAGAAAGAGGTCCATGTCCCTTGTCATAGTTTGCTGCTGGTGTCCATGTTTTACCAAGCAGATGCATTATTTACCACTTGGAATTAAGGACCTCCAAATGCAATGGAGACAAACCATGATCTCTAAAATCTCAGAATAAACGAAAACATGCCAAAGACATCTCAACCACATAACCATATATGGACACAGCTGTCTTCTCCTTGAGCCACATTTGGGAGGGAAGTGTCTCACTGCCAGACTGTTGCCACTGAGACCTGAAAAAGAAGCATGTTGGCCCACCACCCACAACATAGATGTTGGGATTGATTCAACTAAACAACTTGATTCACCAGTTTCCAGCCACAGAACCTGCATCTATGAATGTACTTGCAAGAAGTCGCCTTTGTTAGTGGAATTATTGAAGAAAAGCTATCACAGCATTAGTATCTCAGCAAAGCAAAAAAGTACAAGTAAGTCCAATACAGACGTTGAGGCCCATCAGGACCGGTGTTTCCCTGGTTACAGTAGTGTGAAGTGTAGTATGATGAGAGTTGGGCGATATCCATGGAGCATTGACTTGAGATTGAAACAAAGCTAAATCAGCCTGCCACTGTACAAGCTGTTCATGAGCATTTGTTAGTATGCACCGTAGTAATCTGGCCCATAGATTGGGTCGAGGAGCCTGAAACCTGTCACATGCTGCTGCTCCCACAACCACAATGGATTCACTCCAGGACCTCACTTACAACAATTTAGGCAGCTCAGAGGTCTACCCTGAACTCCAGACAGTATCTGGCTGCACATGGTACCCGTTTGGTCTTGTCCAGTAGCATACTCAGCAATTTGTATCAAGCTCAAGTTCTTAGTAGACATGCAGTCCTGTGAAGCTGGCAGCTCGTCGGTGGGAATCTTAAGGGTGAAACCCTTGCTCAAGAGCAACGTAGTCCTTTTGCTGTTCACCTTGGTGTGGGAGCAGATGCTGATAACTTATCTGAGCCAAAGTTTCCTTTGTCAGCTGAAGGTGTTCTAAAGATCTAGATAATGTAATCAAGGATATGTTAGAAAAAACATTTGTTCAACGTTTGACATGTGGACTTTTGAAGATATGAACCTGAATGCTGGTTAGACACTGTGATTAACATCAGGATGGAGGCTACAGAAATATTCAGTCCACAACACGCCTGTGGGTATTCACAGTGTTGTTGTTATATAAGTTAGGTCGACACTATTTGTAGATGTTCTTATGACAGTAATGCCCGGTCAGTACCCTCTGTACCATCTGCCAGGAACGGTTCCATGCACCCGCCTTGTGTGCAACCCTCGTGGTGCGCTGCTGCTGCTTCAGTATGATGTCATTGTCATGTGACTACTGATAAGATAGAAAAACAACGCATGCATGTATAAAAAAAAATCCAATGTTTGACATTATTTTCTTGACAGCTGTCTGTCTCCTTAAAGACGAGCAGATATTGTTCCTTATTTTTGATACTTTTAATTGCAGATCAGAAAAAACAAAAAACAAAAAAACAAAACAAAACTGTAAATACTAAACATTTGTAACTCCTAACTGATCTCAGAACAGTCTGACTGTGTGACTTTGGTACTGGTACAAATCTTATAATCTGAGTTCTAATACTGAAACTATACCTTCCTCATAATTACGTCTTGACAAC